>NW_009952533.1:8089302-8101924 GCF_000747805.2 Chaetura pelagica | reverse complement strand
AACTACTGTCAGTGTCTGAAGCAGTGCGACTAAAGCTACACGTTTCCACAGGAGATCGATCTGCAGTGTGGTGAGGTTTTGGTGGCCGAGGTGGAGGAATATCTGGAATAGTCTCCAGTTTTGAAGTCTGAGACAACGTTCCCTCCGGAAAAGTTCGTGGAATCTGGTAAGTACCTCCAGGTGTGGGGGGAATGTCATAGCTAATGGAGATGTGTCTTATCTGTGCGTCTAATGAAGATGTTGCTGATGGAGTATTGAAAACATGTTGCTCTCCTTCTGCATCAGTCCCAGATGGAGACGCTGCCTTCGGTAAAACATCCTGCGAGTAACTCCTAGGCAGGTTATAAAGGCTGCAGTCTGCCAGTGTCAGTCCACTGCGAGAAGGTGGGGAGTCATAAGCACCTTGCTGCTGAAAAAAGCCGTTCACAGCGTGCTTGCTCGCTGATGGAGCAGAATTTTTGTGGGAGGGCACGTTATCATTGCAGTCTGTTTCAGAAGAGCTGGATTTTGCCGAGTCAGCATGAGATCTACACATAAGATTGAAAGATGAAAATGTTGATGAACATACAAAGAAAAACAAACATTACAAATAATAAACATAATATTTAAAATGTAAACAACTAAAAAGCTATCAGTCTCTTCCAATTATTTTTTTGTTGTTGTTAAAATGAAGTGCAGGAACTCTATTATTAAACAAACAGTAGTACTTCAGGAAGGATCCTAAATAACTACATACATACAAATCCATGCATGTGAAACAGAAAACAAAAGTGTTTAGCAGCAGCTAAACAAATTGATGTTTCATAAAGTAGTTGATTTCCAGGAAGGCAATCTGGAACAGAGTTTGTCTGGGAACAGGGTAATTTTTTAATACTTTTTTTTTTTTTTAACCCGTGCTGCAAACTAGGAGCACTTCAATAGCACCATTAAATGTAAAAATAACACACTCAGTAGTTCTAATCAGTATGCCAAAGGCGTTAGAAGAAAAACTACAACTGCTTGTAACACCCTTAAGTGCATGCCTAAAGTAATCTTCTGATCATATACAACTGGTTCAAAATAAATAAAGAAGAGAGAAGAACGGATAAGAACAGAAAGAAGAGGAAGACAGCATCTTTGACGGGGGGGAGGGCACCAAGCAAACATAGGACGTATGTGCAACAAAGTGCTTCTGTCTTGAATGCAAACTAAGAAAGTGGTGTTCAGAACTTCACAGTATTTTACCTTCTATTTCTTGGAAATTCCATCTTTTATGAGAATTGCAGTCATTAATGCTGGCACAAACCAGTTCCAGTAAACTTACACGGAAAATAAAGTTGCAATTGAAATACATTGCAACATCTTTTTCTTTCTTTTTTTAACCTCCCCAGTTACCTTGCTCTGGGCAGAGAAATTCTGTTACCGGTTGGACTCCTTGCTTAGATGAACATTCAGACAGTGGCAAAATACTAACACAGGTGGAGTTAATGCGCTCCATACACTTTTTGATCAATCATACCATTATATTTCCTATTTTCATTACCCCAGTACCACACCACTGTGTTAATTTATACATACGTATGTACATACTTCAGCATGTGTGTGTATCAATAAATAGCTGATATACTACTCTTACTAAGCTCTATTAAGCAATTGGGTCATACTGTTTACAAAACTTCTAAGGAATAAAATACTTAAAAATCAACAGCATGAACACCCTTTATTTTAAGAGGTGCTCTGCTTTAAAGTCAACACAACCTAAAATTATTACTCAAGTTTCAATTTATCGGTAAGACCGCACAGAACTTTCTTTCTTAAGGGACAGCTGGATTTATCTCCCAGGGTTCTGGTAACCTGAGAAGAAAGTAACCCAGTTTAGCTATTCATTTAGGTTTCCTCTGCAGTCCCTGAAGAAATGGAGACTGTGTGAAACACAATCCGTTTGTCTTAGATACCCATCTAAACCCGATGAATCACTCCCAAAGTGCCTCTCTGCCAGCTATCGAGGGAACCAACGTGATTAGCTTAGGCTGGACACCTGCAGTCAAGAAAAATACCACTCACCTAACCAACTGTTTATTGTTCTGTTAAATAGCAGAGATACAATCTTCCATCAGTCTGAGCAGGTCTTTTCTGGCTTTAAATGTGTCACTTTTTTCTATTAGCTTACTTTTAGAGGGGGGTTAATAGGAAAACTACACTTATTTTACTCTAGTTACTATTTTAAACCTAGATTTAAGTTCTGTCTCACAAATGGGAATTCGTTTCTAGGTGACTCCAAATATTAATCTGCATTTAGTTTAACAGATCCCTCAAAGATTATGATAAAATTCTCATTAAGTATTTCTCCTTAACACAAAGAAGGAAGTGCAACTTCCTATATTCCTTAAGATGCTAAGCATCAAAAACCTGTCTCTTTTTGCTAACAGTTCACTTGCCTCAGAGCTCAAAAAATTCACTAATGAAACACTGGAAGTTAACACACTTAAAAAACAGAGTACATAGGACTGAAGGAACTACATGAGGTTAGAGAGTACATAATGAATTGTGAACATACTGTGTGACTCTTAACACTGAGCTGAGCCCCTGCTGCAGCCCTTGATCTCTAATAACAAAAATTAATTCAAGAGTTCCTCACTTTCTAGACATATTCTTCTAGGCCTGTGCTATTCACTCAGATCTAAGTCCCAGTAAAAGTCACATGTGTTTTACACAAGCAAGTATGGAAAGGATTGTTATCTGGTTTTTATATGCTATAAAAATAAAGTGGGCAGTTGGACACTGACAATCAACTGTAGAACCACAATTGTTAGTTCCAGTCTGCTATGATACATTTTAAAATGAAAAAAAAATCTAAAACTAGAGAAATAAAATATAAACACTATATCTTAGGAAAACATGCAAGACTATCTAACCAAAGCTCAAAATGCAACAATAGCACGTGTATCGTATGTAAGCAACAAATGCTGTAATTTTTAAATTTAGGCGTTTTTCTGGGTCTAAGTGAATGCTGCTGCTTCTTCTGTCTTGACCATAAGCACTTGTGAAAACAGAAGACTTTCAAAAACCATGACATGAGGCAACCTGGCCTGTCATTTGCTTAGTTGATGGCAACAACTTCCATTTGGCATTTCTTATTTACTTCATGTTTTTAAAAGTAATCACTGTTAACCACTGATCCTGATAGAGAACACTACCTACAATTTTGAAAATCTACAATACATAGTTGATTCACATAATGCAGCTCTATTTCCAGCAAATGGAAGCCAAAGTTAGGTAATTTTTCTGTTAAAATTCATAGAACACCATGCAAGACTCATCTCAAACAAACAGTATTTCCAGGCAAGTTAATGGCTCTGTGATTAATTTCTCACACACGTTCCAAGAATGGCTACTGTTCACTCACTGCAGTGGAATCTTTTTACTTTCAAAATCTTCTAATAGCAGGTATTCCTGCCCTTCTTCTGAGAGAAAGGGTGACCCTTGGCTGCTTCATAAACATAGGAAAAATGAGGAAAAGAGCATTTAGTATTTCAATATACCTCCTAAATGAGCTAGAACAATAGGGGTTTAGGAAACAGGCTTTGGCTGCATTTTCTTATTTAGTATCCAAATACAAACCTTAACATCTCACTAAATGCTGTAGTGGAACAATCTCTTTCTCAAATCAACAGTGATCACAGTATAAAACTATTTTAGACAAAATCCAGCATGATTACCACAGCTGCAAGTGCTGCATCCAAGATGTTCTCACAACAGTACCTGGTGCATTGCATGACACTAGAGTGAAGCATTTCAAAATTATGTGCTAGTTGTGAAATATCACAGTTCTTCAAAATTCATTTTTAAGAGACAGCTCAGATACTTCCTCTGTTTCACAGTTACCTGTCTCACATGGATAAAAACCCCGAAGCCTTGAAATAAAATTCAGTGATTCCCAGATTACCTATGAAGTCTAAAGGGAAAATGTCACAGAATTATATAATCCATTCAAGTAACAATACCTGCGTATTTAATTACATCAATTAAGCTTTCAATTAAGCTTTGCAGTTCACACTAAGGAAAAAAGGTTTTATGAAATATGCAGATAAATTGATGCAGCCATTTTATGGTTTCTTTCTTCACCTGTAAGGATCAGGGTAGTGCACAGAGTACCCTCTAACTGATCATCGTAATAACATGCTACACAGATCACAGAATTAGAATTCCACAGGAATGTCTATATCCTCTCTCTCCAGCCCAAATCCAGTAGAATACCTACTACACTAAACATGAAACATAAGTAGCCCTTTCAAGGTGGAACTGAAACTCCAGCATAAGTATTATTGTGAATTTTCATTATTACAGCCTCCTTAATAAAAGGACACAGGTCTTTAGAGAGCTTAGCTACAAGTAATACACTAAGCCTATATAATTCCAAGTAATCACAATCCCAATGTTTCACTGTCTTCAAATAGTCCTATAAAAAACACAATTTACTTAAACTGCCTCTACACTCCCAAAGATTTTGTTCAGTCCTTTCTCAGTTCCCTTGGCATTTTGTCTCCATTGGCCATTCTGCCTTCCCTGACCCCCAAACACCTTCTCTCCTATGTCACCAGTGTCTTCCTCAATAAATTTTGCAGGCTCTTCATGGACTTGATACCTTGCTGAATTTGTGCCCCCTCCTTTTTATGGACTCCTCAGACTTTGCTCTCACTACTTCACAACTATGTTAGTCAGGTCAGAATGTTAATTAAACATCCCCACCCGGATAATTTCTAAAAAAACCCACTTCATGTGGTGGTGTTACAAATCCACTCTGTGCCCAACCCTCACAGAAGCAAATAGGCACGCAGTCACATTGCTGATGAGCTAGGGTGCTGAAATCAAAAGTGAGTATTTTTCTGCCAAGCCATGCTGGAAATAATACCAAATTTTTTTTTATATAACTTTTGGCAGGAACAGTGATATACCTCAGGCATCACCAGCTTCTAAACATCACTAAATATTGAAACCTTTGACACTGAGAAAGCAGACACTGGGTTTCCCCTTCTCTTGCAGGGGGCTTTGCTGTCCATAACCTGCACATTCCATACTCTGGGGGAACTATAGTTCATTACTCCATTTTAAAACAAAGATTGTAAAGGGTGGATACTTTTCTACCCTTAATAAATGGAGCAGGAAACTCCTGAGGCACAACAGAGCAAGATAAAAATGCCAAGGGAGCGGAGAGCACATGGCACAGTTAAAACTGGCAGAGCATCAAGGTGTTGATGAAGAAGGCACTGCCACTAAAAGGTATGGCCCTAAGGGAGTATGTGAAATACTCATGAAAACACTTTCAAAGCAAGCTCCCCTCAGCCTTCCATGTACTACTCTGCAATCACAAAAAGACGTTTTGTTTATTTTCCTGGAAATAACCCAGCAAATTTTATTTTCAACGACTGCAGAAAAGAAGCTCACCAGAGAGATTTATAAGGTTCTCCTGCAGAATACTCAAGGTTGGAAGGGACTCCTGGAGATTATCTGGTCCAGCTCTTCCAGTACCTCTAAGCAAAGCCAACTTCAAAGTCAGGTGCGGCTCCTTAGGAGCTTGTCCAGTCAAGTTTGTTTGTGGTTGGTTTTTTCTGTTGTTCTTTTTGGGTTTTTTCGTTTGGTTGGTTTTGTGGGGTTTTTTTGTTTTGGTTTTTTTGTGGTTTTTGTTTGTTTGTTTTTTGTGTCCTTTTTGTTGGTGTTTTTTGTGTTTGCTTGTTTGTTGGAGTTTTGTTTGTTTGTTTGTTGGGGTTTTTTTGTATCTCAGAGGACAGAGATTTCAAGTCTCTGTACAGCCTACTCCAGGGATGGCCACCATGATCCAGTCTGAAAAACCATAGCGATAGTTCCCAGGTAGCTACCATAAACAGCATAACCTCCTATGCAGGAGGTGCTGTACATATATTTCAGTTAGAAGTAATGGTTGGATAAATCAATATACATTTAATTCAGTACAAGTTCTCAATTCTTTACTTAAAATTCCCTATTACACGCTTCTCTGGAAAACCAACAGTGCGGGTATTCTCTTCTCAGTGAGGAATAAGCCTTATTTGAGCCTGTTTTTAAAATATCCATTATCCATTATATCCATTACATCCATTATCCATTATATCCACTGAGAGTCTCAGCCATGTTAGTAACAGTCACCAAATACCATTCATGGATTGCTGTATTCAGTGATGTGGCAACCTGGTAGGTAATAATAAGTATCAGCACATTTTAATGAATCCCTCCCATGAAAGCTTTAACTGGCAAAACTGGGGCACCAAATACCAGAACAGAGAAAGGCTAAATTTCTCCAGCTTTTTCTAGTCGTAGACTAGCACACCAGATTGCAACTAAAGAAAGGTGATGTATGACATGGAGAAGTACCCTCAAGCTACAGTGAAATACTCGGATCACTGCGTTTATCTGATACTTCATATTGGCAATTGCTGTCCACATTTTTGAAGAATGCAATATGGGTCTAACACTGATCAAACAAAAAGTTCAAGCATGGAAAGAAAAGAGGCAGAAGTTCCAGGCAGATTTCCCCACAGATTCTGTCCATACAAATATTCAATGACTTGACAACAAAAAAGTGCTTTTAGTACAAGTGTTCTTAGCATCTAATACAAATGTTATTAATTAAAAAAATGACACTTACCTCATAGGTTCAGGTTTTTTACTTTGACAGTTTATTAGCAGTAGGTAGTCTTGAGGATCTTCTTGACCAGAGAAAGACTCCAGTGGGGGGATGTTAATAAGCTGATAAGGAGGAGGTAGGGAAGATTCTGCTTGCATGGAAGGCAGTGGAGTGTTCATGGGCAAGGGTAACTCAGTAGATGGTTGTAAAGAACTGACTGGTGGCTTCACAGCATCTACAAACATAGAAGCAAAGCATTCCTTTTACAGTCAAGAAATAGTCTTAAAATACTACCAAAAAAAAAATTATTAACAGAGGATAAGAAAGGTCAGAAGTTTATGTTAAAAATTCCAAAACCAGTGGACATAAGAATATCTTGATTTGCTTCAGAGTGTTTACATTTATATATAAATCTTCATAATCTGTTTTTTTGCGAACTAATTGATTTCTTCAGTAGGCCTTGGAAACAAAGATTATGCCTTATTTAATTACTTATTCAACCTGTTTTCTGGTCACAGGAAAAATAAAGATGCTGACAGCTGCAGTAAGACAGCTAAGAACATAAGAACACAAATCTGTTGATTTAATCACGAGCAGACAAAAACCCAAGGGTTATTACTTGAGTATAGCAACCTGAGTCAGCACTTGCATTTATTAATCCTTTTTTGACCATGGTCACTTCAACATTTGAGATTAGTCACCAGTCATGAACTGGCCTTTCTGAAAACCTACAGAAAAAACTCCACTTTTGCAATGGCAGATCCCTTCCAACTATAAAAATCATACAGAGGTACCATAGGAAACATGTTCTACTAAGGCGCTTCATTACATACCCCAACTTTTTATTTTTGTGCAATAAATGAAGTAGTTGTGGTTTGTTGTTGTCTGGTTTTGGTTGAGTTGGGGTTTTTTTTGGAGGAGAGAGGAGGTGGTGTGGCTTTGTTTGAATAACCTTTAAATAACCTGTAATACTTATCCACTCCCTATTCATGTATATTCCAGAGTAACTTCTTTTTTCCTTTGCAAATACATGTATCCTGACTATTAAATTATTTGGGAGACTGGAAAATATTGACACTGTCAAACATTAAGCAAACAGAAAGATTGTGGAGTCTCCTTCACTGGAGACATTCAAAACCCGCCTGGATGCGTTCCTGTGTGATGTACTCTAGGTGACCCTGCTCTGGTAGGGGGGTTGGACTAGGTGATCTTTCGAGGTCCCTTCCAACCCCTAGGATTCTGTGATTCTGTGATTTAACTTGTTCATTGCTTTAATGATGCATTGACTAAGAAAAACATAATTAAGCAAATTATTCATCAATTATCAAGGCTCCCTTCTACTTGCAACTCATTGTACATTCCAATTTCATATCCCAAAAATGGATGATGATTATTAGCATTGTTTAAATGAACCTATTACTATCCAATGCAGTCCGCTTCTGTCAGGCTTATAAACCAGCTATGCACTACAAAGTAACTTCATCCAACTTCTGCTTCCCAGCACTATCCTGGGAAGAATCCGACAAGCAGACCAGAACATAGCACTCCCACTTCCGTTTCTGTGTACACTAGGTACAAGTGACTTAGACGTAGAAATAGGAACTGCAATACTTGCTGGAACTCCCATGGCACTTACTATATAGGCTCAGAAATTAAGTCTCACCACACCCATGTGGGTGGAAAAGGTGTATGAAAATTCCTCAACTCAACCTACCTGAAAAAGTAGGATAATCTAAAAAGATGTTTTTATAAAAGGTTGTGCATTAAGTATCCATCAAACTAGTTTGCAGAACAAAGGCAAAACTAGACTGCACCCAGTGGTCACATACACAAAAATAAAACAGTCTATTTACTACATGCTAAAATACTAAAATATGAACAATTTTCTATTATTTAGGAACTTCAAGAGCTTGAAGGAGCCTATTTGAGGTTTTTGTCTACTACTGATATTCTCCTAATGTTGGGGTTCAACAGCAGAAACAAAAGAGGTGCCCGAATGGACCTAGCAGGCATGTATTTCTTGCTGCTGGAAAAGAGGTGGTAGGAGAAAGGAAAAGTAGCTCTTTGTCCTGTGTCCCCCAGAACTGAGGAATGCAAGTAAATTTATGCATGAGTAAGAGCAGAGAAGAAAGGTTTTCTGCAAGATACATTATCATTCTTTGGCCACACTTACAGACAAGATCCTCAAGGGCTTCAGTGTACCACAATCCCCACCCCTGTTCCTTGTCTCTGACTAAATACAACCTTCACATCATTAGATCTGCTTGGTGCCAAGTTCACACGAGGGGAAAAAAAAGAAATCAAACAGGATGTCCCTGCAACTTCCAGGAGATGGGTGTGTCAATTAGACCACAGGTAGTCAGGAGAGCTCAACAGGTATACAGCATGCCTACGTGAGGCTGATGCATTTAAACAAACCATGCACTAGCATTCCCAGGAAGAGTAACGAGGCTCAAGAGTAACTTTCAAGGGAAAAATAACATCAAGAAGCTTGAAAGAGAACCAAAGTATCCACCAAGTTTGGAGAAAGAAAGAGTTACCTTCTTGGAGGAGTAAGAAAAAAGTGTGTGTAAGAGAGAAAGAAGTTAAAGGCTGGCTATAACTTGTAATTGGTGAGAGGAGACAAGGTGGTGAAGACTACTAGGCTAAATACACTGAGTCAGAACTGTAGTCTCTGAAATTGACGAGGCCACCTCCAACAGTGGCCTGTTGCAGACAGACAGAGCACAAGCAGTAAGGCAAGCCCTGCCACACTGCTCCAGCTTCTGGGGCTCTGCAGCTGCAGGGTACCCCTGAGGCTGCATCCAGTCTACGACAACCAGGTTCTGACAAGTTTATCTCTGTATTTGCCCTACCCTTTTGTGTACACTTTTTAATTATTTTTTTTAATTTGTCCTACCCCTTTTGAGTACATGTATATTTTTGACCTCTACTACCATTCTGTAGCAGTGAACTCCACATCTTGTTACGTGTGGCATGAAAAAAAACTTTTTTTTTTTTTTTTTTTAAGCCTGCTGCCTGGATGTTCCCCCCTTGATATTCTTCAGCTCCCATCCTCAGAGAAACAGTGAACAATTGCCTCCTATTCATAATCCCCATTCCCAAATTTAGAGAACTTTCATCACAGCTTTACGGAATTGTTGTTGCTTAATTTTTCCTTGGTACAGAAGCCCTTTCACTGCAGAACTGGTTTCTCTTCACCCTCACCTTTCTTAGCCCTACTAGTATATTCCTGAGAAGGGAAGCTAACTATTGCATAAAATACATAAAAAAGTCTGACATACACTTTTTTATTTAAAAACACCTAACAAGAATTCATTCTATTCCTGTCCTAACAATTTGCCTTTTGATTATTACATATTAAAGGTGACACAGTGCAACTGTCCAGAAGGTTCATCTTGATCTCTTCCCTGAGCAAGGATTTGGAACTCATTATGGACGCTTTCCTTGTGATGGGCTGCCTCATTTATCTTGACACAGATACCACTTGACAAAATCTCCAAGTCCTCCTACAGATATGATGTGGGGGTTTTTGTGTCATTTGGATGGGATTTTTTTTTTTTTTCAGTGGATAGAGCACTAAACTATTGAAATACCAACATTCTGATATGAAATTCATCCTCATAACGGCATTTCTCATGTGGTAAATAGTGTAGGCTAATGCCTGATATAAAGAGCAACTGAATTTAGTCTGAGGCACTTCACTGCTGGGCTACTTCTTACATCCTCTGCTCATTGAAACTACCAAATTTGACTATGAAAAAACCCAATGTTAACTTTCAACACTGAGCAAATGAATGCTGGTTGCCTATCTGTACCCACTCAAATATTTCCTTTAGCCACATATTTTAGAAGCTGATATGAAGGGAAGAGTTTCTCCTAGCTGCCAGTTATTATTTCGAAGAGTACTATCATCAACTTGCTCCACTTTGGACTAGCAGATTTTTAGGGAAGGGGTCATCTGCACACCAAAGAGCACTGTAAGTCATTTGGTTTGTTCCCAGAGCTCAGACATTCGGACTGCTTTGAAATAACTGGGAGCTGGAAAAACAAAACATCCAGAATATTTGACATGCAAATGACCGTAACAAGAATCCCATTTTATTTTTATAATTCCTGCACTCAGTAAACCTAGAACAAGCAGCTTTCTCAAAACAGGGCAGTAATTTTATCTTTTCTCCATAGGTTTGTTGAGAGCAGTGACAGCCATTATATTCACTAGAATTTATAATTTTTTTCTCATAACGATTTTTGTATTTTCCTAATAAAATTATCATTAATGAGAGAAAAAGAACCCTTTCTGAACATAAAACAAGAAAAGGCTCCTCTCTCTTCCTTCTTAACTATGTAAAGCTTCTTTATTCCACATGTTCCTATATCTGTGCTTTATGAACAATCTAGAAGTTTTGAGTGTGGGAGCCTGCATTTAGGGTTGGTTTTGTGTTTTATTTTTTTTAATGAGAGAAAAAAGTAAATTGTTTTCTACATTATGATACACAGTCTCTTAATATTCTAATTATGTAAATACCTGAAATGTTCTCATAGTGAACAAGACACAGAAGCCTCATTACAGCAATAATTTCTTTAAATATCAAAATTGCAATCAAAGAAAATGCATTCTTTGTAGATCATATGTAGAAAGACTAAAATAGAAATGGGATTTTCCCATTGTGAGAGTGAATCAACAACAGATACACCATTGAAGGATTCTGCTACTCTTCTGAGATCTTTCATTAAATCTATTTACTATGATGCAGATGTTATCACTAAAACAACCCATGTCCAACAAAACACTAGAGCAATAACAAATAAAAATTTACAAACACAACATTGGGAGCCATAATAAAAAAGATTTTCACTTTAATCCTTAAAAGGACTTTTTCTTCCTTTTTTTTTTTTTAATTAAGTCTGATAAGCACAGATTAAATCTGTGCTGCTTAATGTAATGAGATACATTCTGACATACACTGCTGGAGTTTTCTCTAGTGTCAGCTTCTACATGGTCTCAAGTGAAAGATCCTGGAATCAAAGGGCCACGTGCGTGCACGTGCACGCACAGAGCACAATCACGCGTTTGGGCACAGACAAACAAGCACTTGCCCTGTTTGCATGCTTAACTGGATAGATGTGAGCCAGATCCAGCCCCAAAGATTCATGGACACATCAGTCTGGGTTTGGTTTTCAGCATATGTTATCAGCTTACAGTCAATATGCCATCTATGTAGTGAGCCTCAATCCTGAACCTTTCTGCTACACCCAGAGAAAATCCTATAGAATACTTTAATAAAAATTTTCTGAGCATTTTTAAAGCTTGTTTTCTTAGTTTAGTATAATCTCAAAAGTATCTGTCTTTCTCTGAAGATAAACATGATACCCTATTTAAAGAACAACTAACGAAGAATAGACCAGTTGCTCATAGTGTATTATGCTCAGGACATCCCTGCCTCCTGCATCCAAACCAGAAACATGACTGACTGTTCCAAGTTCCTATCACATGCTGAAATTCCAGCTTTCTGAGCTCACATATAAAACTTAGTACTTATTATCTGCAGTTCATATGTAATTTTAAGCTGCATTTTTTGTTACCCATTTAAAATTTGAAAATACGAAAAGCATTTCTGCTCAGAATTTCTTCCTTTTCTCCACCTGCAACTTCCTTTTGAAAACTATTCATTCAAAAGGGGGGAAAAAACACTGAACAGCTGTAGCCTGTTTTCTCCATCTTCAGATGGTACACATGCAGGAAAAATAATCAAGGAGTCCTGTTACAGACTAATTCCTGTAGGTGCATGTGAAGAGAAACAGTGCAGCCTACCACGTTACAATATTGGGGTTTTTTTCTTTCTGGGCCTTTTCAGGTCCAGAGCTTCCCTTGGCAAAGCAGGCTGATTGAGCCACATGGCGAGTTTATCCAGCTGAGGACGTTTTGCCAACCTACTCTTTCACAATCACTTTCTCCTAGCAACTCTTGAGGTGATGTTAATGCCATAAAAAGGTGCCCAG
>NW_009952533.1:8047092-8089229 GCF_000747805.2 Chaetura pelagica | reverse complement strand
AATTAGGGAAATTCATTACTTAATTACCTAGAATATTAGATGCAGTTTATTTTTCCTCAATCAAGAGCAAAATGACCTTCCACATGCAGCTAGCAGCTTAAGATAATAACGCCAAACACTCAAGATTAAGATTCTGACTGCACTTCTGATAATAAATATTTTTAATATATGTATTTTTTCCTAACATACTTCTAAGGAAGTACTTACTTCTAAGGGAAGACTGACTGTTGCAGATATTGTGCTCTATTCATTATCATCTCACTTAGCCACCTATCCTTTCACCACATCATCTGAAGTAAAAGACATGTTAGTTTTCTCTGCTGTCTTCTCTTTCGCCTTTTTTCATCATGGGTGATGATTATCCCAGATCTGCTTTCCTTGACTCAGCTATTTAGCCACGGGCTACCACCTCTACCAAACCTCAGGACCCTTACTTCTGTTTCCTCTAATTTTATTATTCCTCTACAATTTTTCCCAATGAAATCTTGCAACTCTGACAGCCTCCTTCATAATGTATCTTCACCCTCCTCTCAGCAATTCCACCCTCAAAAAAACAAAACAAAAAACCCCCCACGTTTGTACATGTCAGTGGCTGTTATCCCCCACCTTTACTTCCTCAAAGCAACCACCCAAAAAAGTCTCCACAGAAAGAGATGCCCTTGTGCCACTATTCCTTCTGAATCTACTGCCTCCGCTTCTAAGACAGACCCACAACTCTTATCCAGAGGGTCTCTCCTACTGCTTGGCTCAGACCTTTCATTTTATTCTTTACTGCACTCCAGGTCACTTGTCCCTTATCCATCTTGGAGATGACTTTTTAGTTAATCATATCCAAGGGATAATGCGTTGCTATTTTTTGTAAGTACCTCATCTTTATGGTACAACTTTGTTGCAAAGACTTAAAGATTATTACCCCTCTCTCTACCGTCCTCCAGAGCCTTCCTTTCTTCATTTTAAAGCTCATGCTATTTATCCTCACTGCTGAGCCCTTTTGTGAGCAAGGCCTCCAATATTCATGATATGTTATTTAGGTGCTGACTTTGATTTGCCAAGTGTGCCAGCTTCTATCACCCACTTGTTAAAGCTGTCAAAGGACAACACACTTCATTTCTTACATGGAGACCCTTCATGCAGGAAGGGCACCCTAAATACCTCTAATATCCAGGACTTATTTATTTATCAAAGACCCCCTGAAAATTTATTCTCAAAAAATCCAGAGTTCAACAGGAGTCTAACAGGTGAAGCACTTATCTGACACAACAGTCAAAACCACCTTATTTGCTTTCACTCCTTCCTGGGACCGGTGTTGTTCAACATCTTCATCAACGACCTGGATGAGGGTATAGAATGTACCCTCAGCAAGTTTGCTGATGACACTAAGCTGGGAGGAGTGGCTGACACACCAGAAGGCTGTGCTGCCATTCAGAGAGACTTAGATAGGTTGGAGAGTTGGGCGGGGAGAAATATGATGAAATTCAACAAGGGGAAGTGCAGAGTTTTACATTTGGGGAAGAACAACACCATGTCCCAGTACAGGTTGGGGGCTGAACTGCTGGAAAGTAGTGTAGGTGAAAGAGACCTGGGGGTCCTGGTAGACAGGAGGATGACCATGAGCCAGCAATGTGCCCTTGTGGCCAAGAAGGCCAATGGCATCCTGGGGTGCATTAGAAAGGGTGTGGTTAGTAGGTCAAGAGAGGTTCTCCTCCCCCTCTATTCTGCATTGGTGAGGCCACATCTGGAGTATTGTGTCCAGTTCTGGGCCCCTCAGTTCAAAAAGGACAGGGAACTGCTTGAAAGAGTCCAGCACAGAGCTACAAAGATGATTAAGGGAGTGGAACATCTCCCTTATGAGGAAAGGCTGAGGGAGCTGGGTCTCTTTAGCTTGGAGAAAAGGAGACTGAGGGGTGACCTCATCAATGTTTACAAATATGTAAGGGGTGAGTGTCAGGGGGACGGAGTTAGGCTTTTCTCGGTGATGACCAGTGATAGGACAAGGGGTAATGGGTGTAAATTGGAGCATAGGAGGTTCAAGGTGAATATCCGAAAAAAATTTTTTACTGTGAGAGTGACAGAGCACTGGAACAGACTGCCCAGGGAGGTTGTGGAGTCTCCCTCACTGGAGACATTCAAAACCCACCTGGATGAGTTCCTGTGTGATGTACTCTAGGTGACCCTGCTCTGGCAGGGGGGTTGGACTAGATGATCTCTCAAGGTCCCTTCCAGCCCCTAAGATTCTATGATTCTATGGTTCTGTCCTATGTTGATGCCTCTTACTGCAGATAGTACCTACTCAGTGGGCAAAGCCTGTTTGCTGTTCCAGGTTTGCATTACAGAAAGCATGGGGGCATCCTGATCTGCTTCAAGCTCTCTGACACAGTGTAGCAGCAATGATGCCTGACCCCATTACATTTGTCCTGCCAACCACTGACACTGCACCCAACCTGTGATGAACCTGCAGTGTATGTACTAACAGAACACAATTTTTTTAAATGATTATTTGAAAATAATTTTCCTGCTCAAAATGAAGAAGACATGAGAGGCATATACCAGAGTGCAGCTGCCTGAACAGAAATACTGCAAACTTGGAAACTGTCATGTGTGAAGCAAGTTGTAGCTCATACCAAGTACGGTCCTTATGACAGAAGCTTTGTTTAGCCCATGTAATTATTTGTGTAAATGTAATTGCAGATTTCAGCATCTTGTTCTTCCCTTTTTTTTTTCTTTCGCTTTCTGCTTTACTGTATTTCTTCTGCTTTAGTTTGTTATTGCTATCTTTATTCAAATTAATATGTGTAAGTAACATGTTTGCATGTACTAAAGATTATTTCCTCCTTTCCCTGCTCTGCCAAGCACACAATGCACTAAATTACAGAAACACAGAGCTGGATCATGTATAAACCATTCATCGCAGATGTCTACTGAATCCTAGGGAAAGCCTTTCACAGCCTGTGCTTAAATATCCTTAGAAGGTTTTTTTTATCCTTACATTGCTCACTAAAAGAGAAACAAATTCCTTCTCTCTTCAGATAACAACTGATGCATGTCCTGCTTATCACAGCTTTTTATAACTTTGGAAGTTAGCTCCTCCCTCAGTATTTTCTTCCCGGGAAAAACAAATCCTTCAACTTTTCTCCTCATTGATCACTTAAAAATCCATCTCCTCTATTTCTACCATTCTTTAAACATTTACTGCCACCCCTCTGTAAGCTGAGGCCACAGCATTTTGGCTAAGGTCTCCACAGCACCACACCAAGGAGAATAGTAATTTCCCATGTCCATTTAATCATCCCAGAATGTCTCTCACTGGTGTTCAAAAGTACACAAAAATGACAACACATTTTTGCTTATAGCTACATTTTAACCTTTAAATTACATATTATATTAAGACCTTACAGAGAGAGTAGGAATGTTAAAAGTGCAGTATGAAACTCGGTGATAAGTGTTAAACCCATATTCATATGTAGCTCCCCTCAATTTAGCACACGTATTTTAAAAAGCAAGATGCTACAGAAGCAAACATTTTACAGCTTCCATTTGAATACAAGATGCATTAGCTGAAGAAAACATTAGAAGTATCCAGAAATTTCTTTACAAATGTAGGATTATTTAGCTAATTTAATAAATATCTTCTTCATGTTTCTGTCTTGTAAAAGACAAATAATTATAAAGCCTTCCTTAAAACACAGTCTCTATAAATAGACATATAATGCAATTGTTATGTAATCTTTACAGTTTTCACTATACTGTGATGCAACCAGAAAGCTGGAGACTCAACAGCTTGTAAATATTACTAAAGAACATAAATTTATCTACTCAGTCCCAACACCAATGTAACATTGCAGATCTCCAGAATGAACAGATTTCACAGGCATAAATCGATTTCTAATTGGAAAGCCAGAACAAACATTAAGGAATTAGAAATTACTGTGAATATCTGCTTTTAAGGAATTGAATAAAACACAAATTTAATTCACCCCATAGGAATTTCTGAGTCTTCACTAAGTTGAGAAGGAGCAGCTCAAAACTAGTCTGAAGTGACCTTTATTCTTTTGGTCTTTTCACAGTTACAATTTCTAATAGCACTAATCATCACCATCTCATAATTGTTTTCTGTGTAAATCCAAGGAGGCAATTGGACTAGGCTTCCAAATCAAAAGCAGCAGGAGAAATATCTCAGTGGTGCTCCCAGTCCTTGATCAAACAAAGGATGCCAACATGTCCTCTCATAACAAGACCAACAACCAGTCTGGCAAGAGACATTCTGTCCAGCTTCAAAGAAAACAATCTCCAAATTCCAAAGTCTAAAGGGAAGGTTATACAATCTCTTTTTTGTTAGTTCCATGCTAAAATAATAGTGCATTTTTATTGTCTGCTGACAACTTCACATATTCTTTAACCTGGAGGATTTTTTTGAGAAGTTAACAAGATTTTATAAAGTACATTTATGACTTACTCTTCCATTAGTAAGGAGAACTATCTTATAAAAATAAGAACTTGACAATCAATAGACACTCAGCAACTGATTTTCCCATTTTCCTTTTTTGATTCTTCCTCAATGCATTGCAAGACATTACTAAACTCATAAAACAAAGTACTGTCAACTTCCACTGGGGTAAAATAAGGTGTTGGGATAATTGAGACAAAGGTGAAATGCCTAAAACAAAACACACAATGAGGATATAATGGGGTAAAATTACTGATACAAATGACAGAAATAAAAACCAGTTTTGGTCTAAACACTCAGTGAGGGTATAGTTATTTCTCTCTGCATTCATAGTAAGTTTAATCTTCAGTTCAACGGAAGATGTGACATCAACAGAAAATTAAGAACTAGCGCTACACCACCTCTCAGCAAGGAAAGGTCTTATGGTTTCAAGGGGACCCTACCTCTATTTTCCACTCAACAGACAGATTTTCCTTTGCACTCTTACATGCAAAAGAGCTGCCAGGTAAACACATTTCCTCCTTACTTCCCAGATTCCTAGTTTGTCCCCAGAACCAGTGACTTCTGAGCACCTCCTGCCCACAGCGGCACTGGTGCACTAGTGCATTATCCACTCAGAAGCAGCACTCTACCTACTTCTCTCCCGTATGCAACAGATGTCTGCCAGACTGAGTATTGAAGCACATGGCAACCACTCTTAGAAACATGCTGTGGGTGCTCTTGGTTATGTTCAGGATGTCATAAAAACATGCTGGAATTGTCCAACAAATACCCTTCACTGAATTTGCCATTAGAGTGGTAGTTCGTAGACAAAGTTTTTGTGGCTCAAGTTTTAGTTCAAAACTGCAGTAAAGAGAGATGAAAAGGGCCCCTCTACAGAAAGTAACAATATTTTCCAGTAATTTTTGAAGGTTTGGCTGGAGTAGAAAAGATGTAGGCCCTGTTTTTTTTCCACCCCTCTCAATCCACAATCCTACAAAAAACAAGGACTTAATTCTAGTCCCTTGAGTCAGGATTGCTTTTTTTATAACCCTCTTACTGCTCCTATTTAATCTTTTCTTGGGACTGTGCACACAGCTACAGCAAGTCATGCAGCCCACTAATCTCCACAAGGAATGCAGGAATAATAAGTAAATAAATAAGGCTGGATTCAGGACAAGCAATGGCCACAGGTATTTGCAGGAATTAAACATACCATAATGTTTCCTACAAGCTACTTTCACACAACGTCTGTTTTGGTAGGATTAGAGCTGGACAGTGGAGAACAAGTTATTTTTTGCTTTGTTGCAACCAGTGGGGGGTGGATATTTTATTATTTTTTTTTCAACTTGCAAAGCAGACTGAGAAATGGTAATATTAGAAATCTGACATTTTGTACTCACTCCTGCTTGCATAAACATATGATGATCTTGTGTTTTGCCTAAGTATTTTACTATTTTTTCTATACTCTAAGACCTAACACTAAGCAAAACAAAGAGCATCATCCAAGTTCTATGGCACATTTAATCTGCTACAAAGTCTTAGTATCTCCCTCTGTCCTCCTTACTTTTTTTCAGAGTAAGAAGGAAGCTTAGTAGCCAATGCATGCAAGTTTTAAAACATATGCCAGCTAAAGATAGCAATCTGATTTTTGAAACATTATTTGCATGTAGGCATCACAATTTCTCAGAAATACCAACAGAACTTACCTTCATCTGTAGGGTTGAACCCACAGATGTCACAGATACATCGAACCCACTTATTCATCTCCTCCTCGCTGTCTGCTACCAAATAGAAAACTCTGTCTATAGTGTTGATATCAAAAATATAACTGTTTTCAAACTCTTTTTTGTTGAACGTTAATCCAGCATCCACTTGTTGACACAAATTTAAGTCAATAATACGGATAGGCTTCTTGGCATGGTCATTTTTGTAGTATTCCAATACATCTGGATCCCCTGTCAAGCGACCGCTGCGAAGCACAAACCATCTCCTCTTCCATGCCTGAAAATTGGAGTGAGAAATAAGGGAGAAAAATTAGAAGGAAGAAATCATACTTTAAGACCGTTACCTTTTGTGAATAGTTTCAACTCAAGTTGAACCAAGTAATAATAAGTAGCTCAAACATAATTTTAAGAGATTAGACACCCGTTACCTACATTTAACACAATCTATTTATGTATTGTTACAGCAGGGGAATAGAGGATTAGTGAATTTGTATTTTAGAGTTTATTTCTTCTATAATTGAGCATTGCTTTTAAGGAGGGGACATATAATTGAATCACTATTTAAAAAATAAGAAAGTATTAACTCAGTAAAGAAAAAAGGGGGGAAGAGAGCAGTGGAGGGAAAAAAGCACACATAAATATTCTGAAGGAAGCCAACATAGGCATGAAGAAGACATAAAAAAAAATATCTTCAGATGTTTCACTGTGTCTTGTTTCCAATATTGGCTGCTTTGGGCTGATGCATTTTACCTCTGAATTTTTCACTGATCCTCAATGACTAGTCACCTGCATCTCAAGAACAGACCAGGTTCACGTTGTACACTTGCCTCTGTGTTAGGGGAACTCCACACTCAGAAACTCAAGTGTTTCTACAATAATACTTCTCACAGAAGAAGAGCTACATTATTATTTTGGAAACCATTAGAGAGATGGGGATGGAAAGAATAACCAAAAATTAGTTTTACCCCATAAAAACAGTCTCTGTGGAAGGTACATCCACAGAAGAGATACATTGCACAATCTGACACTGTGCTTGTTATACCAGCCTTCCTGCCACCAAAGAGAGAAACTCATCTGGGAAAACCACACAACTAAAATGCCTCATCTTTCAACTAATCCTCAGCTGCCTTTCATTCCCAAGGTGCTCCATCATCTGGTATAGTTCTTGCCAAAGATGCTAACTCACACCAAGGTTTGCATACAACTGTCCTACCATAACAGCATCTTTATTGCCCTGCAGATTTTGGTTCCGCAGCTCTGCCAGAAATACCAAATTCTATGCTGTAAGCTTCCTTATGTGCACAAGTCCTGGGATAATGGGCACAGAAGAAGAAACTGCCATTGCCCACTAGAACTGCACTGCATTCATAGTGAGAAATCTCAAAGTAGAGCTTGGATACAGTGAGGAGCCATAATAATTTTGTCCATTTGTTTTTTGATTTTCAGCAAAGTTGGAGACCAAGCCAAACCAATGCAGTAGCCAAGACACCACGCATCATTACACTGCAGACTCACACCATGCCCCAAGTCATCCCATTTAAAACTTCTTTAGAATATCTAAACAAGGTCATCAGTAAGTCCATTGGAAGGATAAAAACAATTTTTAAGTTTCTTACCACATATTAGGAAAAGACTTTGGTTTATTTTTTTGTGGAACAAGAATGTTTCCATTTAATTATGACGTAGCTGTTACCTTCAAACAAACTTGTGGAGGGATGACAAAGGACAAAGAGCAAGAACCTCACTGCCATCCTCCAGCTCTGATCTAGCACTGTCAGCTTGGCACTAGAGACTGACAAAATCCTCATTGTCAAGTGGGCATGCCTTTTTTGGGTATCAAGCTTAGGGAGCTATTATGAAAAGATAATATAGAAGGAAAAATGCCAGACAGCTCAATTAACGCTTGTGATCCATTGTTCAGCTACCAAACCTCTAAAAGTTTTTTTATTTTTAAGAAAACTTCTGTATTTTATAAAACAATCATATTTATTATAGTTGTGAATACAGAATCTGCCTTGAAGTGCTGAACTCTGCAAATATAGTCAAGGTCTCAAGCAACAATTTCCATGGCAGCAGTAAGTTTAACTGGGTGAACAGTAAAACACAGCAGCAGATCTAACAGATGAAACTCCTTCAAATCGAGATTTCAAATGCAAGCATCTTCTACCTGATAAGCATTGTTCAACAACAACCCAAAAACACTGGCAAAGTTTGTCTTGTTTCCTGTTTCCAAACCATGTGACAACTTAGATGCTGGGATATCAGGAAACTACAGTATCAGAAGCTCTCTCCAGACAAGGTTGATCACAGATAACGGTTATGAACTAAACTGCAAAACTCTTACTTCAGAAACTAGCTTTATCTTTAACTTCAGCCTTCACCCATTCAGATGAAATTTTCAAAGCTTAAGTCAGGAGGAAAGAGATTAGATATAGGAGAGGGACAAGAGCAAGGGAGAAGCACTATGCCTTTTGTCTCATGGTTTCTGTAAGAAACACACCAAAGGAGCCCAAAAGAAAGAAATCAACTCTCTAGCAACCAAGTGTGCCTCTTCTAGAAATTTATTTCTAGTACTGTGTTAAGGAGTGAAGGAGTCAGCAGTTCTGATTATCTCTGCTGATTGTTAATGAGTAAATAGGACTCTTAAAAATTCAGAAAATCAACCAGCTAAACAGAGTATGTTTTCAGCCCTTTGGGCTGCAAAACAGGAACTATAAAATACTTAAAACATTGAATTTAGCCTACCAGCACCTGCTACTATTTTTGAAGAGTTTTCACATAGTGCACATGTGAATGTTTATTTCAGTCATATAATGAGTCACACTCACTGAAACTGGCACAGATTATATTCAAAAACAAAAGCAATTCCATAAACTACACGCTAATAAGGCAGATACAAAGGTTCTCTGGACTACAGTACAAAGAACAATTTAGCAGCAGAATAAAGCTTGACGCTAGACAAGTGAACTGACATCAGCACCCTTGCTAATCATAGTACAAAAGCGCCTCTATATTTCGTCAAAGTGCACATAAATCACTCTTTGTTATTTGAAAATATCTGGGATTCTTAAAGCTTGATCTATTTTTAACATTTCAGTATTTGTCATTGTAACGAAAGCTGTATACAGAATATTGTATGTGTAAGGAAAAGAGCTTCAGGAATGGCTTTTCAAAAAGAAATCTCTAAAAGAGACAGTGTATATGTGCAAACATGATTTGCACTTTTTTTTTTACCCTTTTGGGCATTCTTGTCTGGAAATTTTGCATATATTTTTTTTCACAGAGCATGTTTCAGATTTTTTTTCATAATCACCAAAAAAGGTACAACTGGTTCAAGTCACAGGAAAATTACATGTACTAATTATCTGTCACGCCGCTGATGCTATCAGTCATACATTATCAAACACTTGCTTTCTGTGCTAAAGGTTAATCGTGTTCAATTTCAGAAGTCAAAAAAGTACCCAGTATGGAATTTAAACATTTTGATCCAATACCAATATAATTTAATTCTAGAAAGATATTTGAGCAAGTAGAGAAAAAGTGGAGTTTTATTTTAATGACAGATTTTTTAAATATATAGCAAATGTGTATTATTAATAAAAATGAGGTTTTAAAAATAAAATTAAAAAATGTACTGACACCTAGTTACAAAACAATGCATGCACATCAAATACCTAACTGAAAAGTAAAATGGTCCCTCTTAATAGTGCAGCATGGCAAGTGTTATGGGAATCAATTCACCACCATCCTGTGTAGGCTTTGTAAATTATTACAAAACAAGCTTTAATGAGGTTTGCTGCTTTTGTTTCAGACTGAGAAAGGCCTTGTGTGCCTCTCAGCTTGTTTTCTCCTTTGAGCTGCAAAGCATATCAGCTGGCCTAACATAGGACACCACTGTTCTTGCCAAACATTGTCCCGTTTGTATCATGAGACCATCGTATCATGAGACCATCATGACTATAGAAACAAGCTTGTTTGCTTGTTTTTGACGTAGTCTAAAATGTGACAAGCTGCTCACCCACAGAGCATCAAATGATCAAAGGACTAGTGGAATTCTGTGTTTTTCACCCAGCATTTTGAGTAGGTTGTAAAGCAAAACCAAGAAATCCCTGCGATTAGTTTTTCCACTCACACAAATGCAAACTGCTGATTTAAAGCAGGTGAACCATCTAAGAAATTGACAGAAAGCACGATTTAGCAGTGTTGGGGTTTGTTTTGGTTTGAGTTTTTTGTTTGTTGGTTATTTTGGGTTTTTTTAAAGACTGTTGCTATATCTGTGTGCAGTTCACAGGATTTATATCATCTCCTAACAAGTGTTATATATGTTGAGGAAATAGCTGTATCTCCCTAAATCTCTATGTTTATGGATTGCCCACCCCGTCATATATATTCAAGATATACCTCATTCAGCTGCTGGCTATAGTTGAAAGATGTAGCAAATAGGGGATGTATGCAAAAATGGAGAATGAAAGGAAGGATGAAGGGGCAGGAAAGAGTAGATCATTTACATTTTTATTTTAAAAAGGATTTAATCTTCCATTTGGATCCCCTCAAGCTGTTGCTCAAGAGTCCAAAATAATTACATTTAATGATTAAATAAAAGGTTAGAAATGTTAAGTCAAAGACACCTTTTTCTGGCCCATTTTTTACAGCATTTACTCTCATACGGTTAAGTAATTCCACTTAATGATAAACCGGTCAATTGTCCATCTTCAGTTTGCTAGGCAGTGCCATTTAGACCTGATTTTCCTCTTCTAGCATGGTTATCACTTTTTTTTCCCCTTCAGTAGTATCCAGTCAAAAAAGCCTTGGAAACTGTTGAGCACTGGGTAAGCCAAAGAGGGTATCACTTACATCTCAAAGGTTAGAAATGTTAAGTCAAAGACACCTTTTTCTGGCCCATTTTTTACAGCATTTACTCTCATACGGTTAAGTAATTCCACTTAATGATAAACCGGTCAATTGTCCATCTTCAGTTTGCTAGGCAGTGCCATTTAGACCTGATTTTCCTCTTCTAGCATGGTTATCACTTTTTTTTCCCCTTCAGTAGTATCCAGTCAAAAAAGCCTTGGAAACTGTTGAGCACTGGGTAAGCCAAAGAGGGTATCACTTACATCTCACTCCAGTAATGCTGCTCCCAGTGTATGACCAGTAGACCCAGGAATAAAGTTACAAATCTCAGACCTTCCTTCTCATCTCTCAAGTGTGCAGACATTTGTGCTTAGGTTTTCATCTCTGTTAAGAGGGCACTATTTGGCATCCTCCTTTCCCATAGAAGTCAACTAAGACTTGGAAGAAAGAAAAACAACTTACCCAGGGGCACAGGGAAGGATCCAAAAGAACATCGGTATGCTTTACACAAGACAAAAATATTTCCTTGCTCCAAAAGAACTTATAAAGTAAAAGACATCCAGAGTGTGCCCAAGAAAGAAGCAGAGGAAAAAAGAGACAGCCTATGGTCACTTCAGAGTGCTCTCTCGGACATTTGTTTAAGTCCCAAATCTACTGTTGAAGACTTTTCACTTGTCTACTGAGATCAGGATTCCATTTTCTTTATGCTTTTGGTCCCATCTATTTCATCTATGCATCTCCCTTTACTTTTTTTCCAGTGCAAAGGTTCATTAATAGTGAAATTGCTACATGTCTTTGACAAAAAATAGGAAGGATCACCATTAGAAGTTGAGTATTTCTTCTCCTTTTTGCCTCCACAATTCTAGCGTCCGGGTGTTCTGTTCATGGCAGGGGACAAGCATACCTCTGGCACAGCTTCACTGACTTGTGAAATAGGCCTGTGCTCTGCATCCCATTAGAAGCCCAAAGGAGATAAAAATAAGTGTTCCTTCACACTATGCTTCTTTTTAAATCCTGTTTGTGGTAGGCATAGACCAGTGACAACTGTCACTGATGAGCCTCATCCCACAAGGCACGTATCTGGGAGGACTGATGGGAAGTAGCTGAAAGAGGTCGCATTAGGTAACAGGACTTCAATTACAGAAATTTGCTTTTTCCACTTGCTACTTTTCCAGCTTGCAGAACTAACTCCAACAAGGTGAAATTTCAAAATGTCCACAGAGGTATTTCCCTAAGAAATTAACACTTATGTATTTCTACATGGAAATAAATTAAAGGGTGTTTTCCAGATAGCATTTTCTGGAAACCTACCTTTAAGAAAAAATTTTTTAAAAAAATCTTATACCATGAGCACCAGACCTGAAGAATATGTAATGACTAGTTACTACTGAAAACCAGTCATAACACCTACTGGCAACTGCCATCCTCTTCCCTAAAAATGATGCTTTTTCTTTCTTTTTTTTTTTTTTTTCTAAATGCAAGACAGAACAACTACACTGAGCACAGCAAAGCATGTTTTGCGTATCAGTACTAGCAGCAGACACTGTATTTCCATTATTTGACAATAGTCTAAGTGTTAAATATGAAGAAGTGTAAACAGATTGCTGCAAAACAAACAAATGTGATACCAGGAAAACACTGAAAACATCATGACTTTCTTTAAATACTTAAGACTTGTTTTCCAGGAAGCACCATCTTTTCTCACTGAGCAAAATAAGGAAAAAACAGTCTCAGTGGAAGTTTCCACTCTCCTGGCCATCATCCTGATCATCTGTTCCGAATACACAGAAGGCCAAAATTTCCTGTTTTCAAACTATTGTCACCATTTTCTAGTCTTGTGCTGTCGGTTCTAACTTTAGCTTGCTAAATAAACAAAAGAAAACAGTGAAAATACAGTAGAACAATACTCCACACAGGTTTAATGTGAATACTGTTTCATAACTGACATTTCAACATGTGAATTAGTCTCCCAGTGCTACATTGCTAATTAAAGCTTAAAAAAAGGTGCAAAATAAAAATTAGACATTGCAACACTAGCTGCGCTGCTTTGTTTTCTGAATCCAAAACTAACTGAATATTTTCATAGTTCTTTCCATTTTGCATTGGGGTTCTTGCTTTTTTGTCTATGTGTGGTTTTGTGGGTTTTTATGTTTAGGGTTTTTTTAAGCGTTATGCCTGTTTCCAGTGTCATTACACAGCCATGTCTGCACCATCTAATTCACATTAAACTGATTCTTATTATGACTGATAGCATCAGCCACTTCAAAAAACACTTTTCTGAAGTATGTCCAAATTTTTCTAATGGCAAGCACAAATTTCTCTCCACCATGCTCCTGCACACCAGAAAACTATCATAATAAGCCCTCATTTCACTGTCTCCAAGCTAGGATGACTGACCAGGTCATCCCTTTTTCTTCCTGTATCATCTTATGCACACTTCTTGTACCTATAAATATTCTGTTCTCCTTGATGACTTGCAAACTAACCTTTTCACTTCTAGTTGTTCTACCTCCCCCCCACCTACCCTGTGTGGCTAAAACATAACTCCCCAATAGCCTTGCCAGCACTTATCATGGCATGATGCTTATCAAGGCATAAGGAGAAGTGTATCTGCTGCAGGTCCCTTACCCACACACATACATGGTCTTCAGTTTGCTGCCCTGCTTCTCAGAACATTTCCAAACTTAGGTCTTTTCCTCCCTGATCATGAGCTTGTTCTTACCTCCCTTGCTAGTGTTTCCCATCTCCATCCTATTTACGAAGTAATACTGCCAGGACAGTATCCCTTCTCTCATCCTGATCAATCATCTTCTGTTTTAAAGTTGTCCATTTATTACTTGCTTTATTGCACTTTTGAGACTCTTCTTCTATTTTTAGGCCTTTTGTTCTAGGAAAGTCAATGAGCTTACTTGACTCCCTCCCCCTTGCAAGTCGCCTCCTATTGCTTTGCTCTACCACCATTACCAGATTTGGGTAATTCTTCCTTTCCTCCTGTATCTCTCATCTTTCTTCAATTTCTGAAGACTCTGTGAATCAATAAGCAAGGGCATGACACCTCCTTCCTTCAGATTCCTCCTAAAGATCAGACTCCTTGATAGCACTTACAATCACCCAAACAAACTACAATTTGGCTTTGCGTCAGATGGATTTATTTTAAAAGTAATGGGTTTGTGTATTCAAAGGTTTGTTTGTTGTTTTTTTGCCTTTTTAATTTTTTTTTTAATTACTTCACTCTTTTCATCAGCTCTTAATTAGAAGTCACTCCCCCCCATGACACTTAATCTAAGAAAGCAAAACATTCAGGGTAGGTTCTGCCTCCCCTCCCCTCGCTTCGTGTTTAGTTTTGTGGTTTTTTTAAGTGTCTGTACATTACTTATCACAAGGATTAGTTTAGTGCTGACAAGAACCCCTTAACAAAACAGAGAATACACCATCTGTACTGTCTGACTTGAGTTCCACTACCATGAGAGCTCAGGGGTGTACGCTGTGACAACTTCCATGAGAGCAATGCACAGAAAAATTAAAAAATTAGGATTTAGAAAGACACAATAAAATCTACAATAAAACCAAGGCTGAAAGGTCACACTTACACTCCATTGATATCAACAACTGCTTTCCCACTAATGACCAGGGATGAAATATTTCATATATTTTCTCTATTAATTTGTCATTTCCTATGAGGAGCGTAATCCTGAAGAGATGTTTTTAACTAGGTGTGAAAAAAATCCCCATTCTGGGTAGGTTCTGCCTCCCCTCCCCTCGCTTCGTGTTTAGTTTTGTGGTTTTTTTAAGTGTCTGTACATTACTTATCACAAGGATTAGTTTAGTGCTGACAAGAACCCCTTAACAAAACAGAGAATACACCATCTGTACTGTCTGACTTGAGTTCCACTACCATGAGAGCTCAGGGGTGTACGCTGTGACAACTTCCATGAGAGCAATGCACAGAAAAATTAAAAAATTAGGATTTAGAAAGACACAATAAAATCTACAATAAAACCAAGGCTGAAAGGTCACACTTACACTCCATTGATATCAACAACTGCTTTCCCACTAATGACCAGGGATGAAATATTTCATATATTTTCTCTATTAATTTGTCATTTCCTATGAGGAGCGTAATCCTGAAGAGATGTTTTTAACTAGGTGTGAAAAAAATCCCCATTCTTCCAGATAAGAAAGCCCAGTCTTTTTTTTTTTTTTTTGTCATATTTTGTGCAGATTCAGTTTTCCTTTTTTTTAACTTCTTACTTGCCTGTATAGGTATCTATCTTCATCATCCATGAAAGGCTTACACACAAGGAAAAACCAGACACTGGGATTATGTAAAAACATGCAATTCTTGACACTACTTTGGATCCTTTAAAGGACATGGTAGTTTCACCAAACACAACATATGCTTCACCACTTCATGTTTTGATCACTCAAGCATGCTCACACCACATACAAAATAGGGATTTCTATAGATGTTGTGCAGAACACCTGCTTTGGTTATCTCTTCACAAAGTATTTATAAGCTTAAATACTGTGTTTTGTACTCCCCATAAAAGAAAGGGAATTTGAACCACAGAAGCAGCAGTTTCTCCAACTTCAATAGGGAATGATGAATTAAGGGGCATTTAGCAATTAATTACAGAGGATGGTGCAAAGATACCCCATAATTTCTACAATTTGTCTTCCAACTAACCAGCCTGGTTTAACCTAGTAGCTTTACACATAATGAAAGCAGCTCCTACACATCCATTAACACACATGGAAAAATCTCCAAAGGAAATTCCAGACAATGTTTTAAAATAATCCTTACAAATTAAACTTAGGACATGTTGATGCTGCATCCTCATCCATTACTTATGAGAGCAAGGCTGTACACTACCTGACATTTTTTCAAGTCAAGTATCTGTACACCAAAGCAGAAGCCTCTTTTGTAAATGAGTCAGCTACTATTACAGCAATGAAAGGACTGATACATACTCAAGCCACTTTATTCAGAAACAGTAAAGGGAAAGCTAAAGGAAATCTAATGTTCTGCCAGTGTATTATTGGGAGGTTCAACATGGTCCTTTTAAAGTACTGTGAGGCACTGCAAGGAATTCCTTATTCTAGAAAAGGGGGAAAATTAGGAAGGGCATGTTCAGCATTTGCATTTTCAGACAAAAATTGTATGTTTTTCCAGTGCAAATCATCAGATCTGCAATGTGTGTGTGCATGAATTAAGCATGCAGTTATTGCAAGAATTACTTTGAAGAAAAGTAAAAGCTAAAGTAAAGTCAGTGTGGTGTCTGATATATACATTCTTACTTTATATGCCTGTGAATATGCACCAACTAGGGCCTGCAGATTTTTTTCTGAACAGAACTGACATAAAGAACTCTGAAGAAAAATTAATTACAAAATAGACAAACACAAAGTCAGAATTCTTTGCAAGACAATATGACATAGAAATTGCTTTTACTATGCTATTGTAACAAAAATATTTTTTTCTAACACTGCAAACAACATACATTTATATTAAAATAACTCACTGGCAGTAACAATATGGGTAAGAAATTTTTAAACCAGCTACATTGCATACCAATAGCAAATTTAACTTCATATAAGCATACTTGAAAATAAGATGCTTTGATACAACTACTTTGATTGGCTTACACAACTCTCACCAACTCATTTTCTACTGCTTCCTAAACTGTAGCAATACCCTCATGCCATATATTATTAGGATCAACAGCTTCACAGAATTTAACCAACACAGCCAATTAGTTTATCTTTTTCTCCAAACCCCAGAGCAATCTTCCTACTTGAGATTGGTTCTGAAACCAAACCCTTGGAGCAGTGCTGCTGCAATAGCTTGCCACAAAGGCTGCACTGCCCTGCCAGAGGAACTCGAGTGCCAAGACCAAGCCCATCAGCCGGCGTCTGCTCACGGCACCTCACTGCCAGCCTCCCTGTTGACACAACTGAAGTACTTTGCACTAGTGTTTTAACAGCCAAGAAATTACAGATGGTTCTTGAATAACGATACAAATATTAAGATAAACGAAGTGTTTTAGAGGGCTCTATTAACACACCTACGCATGCCCATGTATGACTTAAAATACTGAAGTGGTACATCACAGAGCTTCCACTTCCACTTTGTGGCATAAAGCTTTTGTTTTGGTTTGGTTTTGAGTTAGCAATACAAGTGAATAAAGAGGTAGAGGTTTAGACTCATGCTGCAGAAAAAGCGTTTACCCAGTCAACTTGTAAATCAAAACAAAAGCTACACATTTTGAATAAAGAATATTTTTCAAGCAAAACGGTAACATTCAGAAAGCCCCTGTTCAATTACTCCAATTCATTCTCCATATATACAAAGCAGAAAAGTAAACATCAAGAACAGTTTTTTTCTAATTTACCTCTTTGAGTCTTCATAAAATTTAAGCAATGTCCTGGCCATTTCTGTAGTTGTGACTACCCCAAAATAAGGAAAGCTTTCTTTTTCCTGCCCGTTTCCCACCTCACTCTACACCACCCTATCCTTGTAACCTTTGACCAACAGGAAGCAGACACAATGGACTGAAAATAACAGCAATTGTAAGATTTCGAATGATTTAATACATGAGGGGTGGGCTTAAGATTTGAAAAACTTCCCTTGTCTTGGTATTTCAACAATTGCCTAAAACACACTACCTACATAGACTTCTAACATTTGTCAGAGATCCTAGGTAGAATAAGGCTAAAAACTGAAACACACTATTAAGAGCACAGAGGTACAAGATCTTGTACATGTTGAGATTCTGCCTTTAAACCATAGTCATTAGGCTATTATATACAATGAATTTAATTTTCCAACAGTGTAAACAACAGCACCAGATGTTTCTTACAGCACTACTTTTTTTTTTTTTTTCCCAAGTATTTTTATTTATCTGAGTTTTCTGATGAGTACAAGGTATCACTATCCCATAGAATAATACGACATTCTGGTTAGAAATGCAACTAGCAGTTCATTTAAGCACTGCAGTGAAAGGTATAAAGAAGTGTGATAATGTAAACACAAATAACAAATTGCTAATATGAAAAGGACCTTCATTAATTTTAAGTAGCTGGGGTGCACTCTGCAGTGTAGAAGGCACGATCTTGATCTTTCCTTCACATAAAAGCTCAAGCCCATAGATATCTTCATTACCAGTAAAAAATTCATGTGCTTTAAATTGTACTAACATCCTAGCAAGAGTACTTGAGGGTTACAGATTCCAAAGTCCAGATAGGCAATTAAAGCCTTTTTTAAAAATAATTTTAATGTTTTTTGTCTTGCACCCCAAGAACCAGCTGATTATTATTTTGCAAACCCACAATCACATCCTGTCTCTGCCATTCCTCCCCAAAGCCCTCAGGTTCCTCCTTTGCGGTTACACCACAACACACACAGGTCACAATGCCAAGAGCAGAATGAAGTAACTCAGAGAGGGACTCACCTCTTTTATACAAGACATACACTGTGTTTTCTGGAAAAGGGAATGGGGTGGGATAGTCAGTCATTGTTACACAGACTCCTTGTCCTGAACACAAAATAACTAAATCAAAGGTTCTTCCATAATCACAAAAGCTGGTAATGTCCTCTGCCTTGTAAATGCCAAAGAAAATTTCAAGCTAGAAGTATTACAGCAGAAGAGTTACAAGCATGTCGAAATGTAAGGTCCTAATAATGTTTCAACCAAATTTTGAGTACATTTGCTACCCCATGCACACACTATCAAGCATTCACTGTATCACTATTGCACATTAGGCACTGCTTGGGTTTAGAGGCATTTTAATAATGGAATTACACTAGAAATATTCTTTCCTTGGCAGGACAAGCTCAGGCACTGCACTTCTGCAGGATAAGACTGGATCTAGCTTGTCAATGCAGTGTTTCATTAAGATCTGCATCTGCCCAAAATAACCAAAGAGAAGCCCCTCATTATATATTTCAACATGGTATCCACAACAACTTCCAAACACAAAACATCCATGTTGCATATAAGCCATTTTTAAGCACAGCAGCAGAAGCCACCCCTAACATGTTGTAATAGCTTGAAACACAAATGAAAAAAAAACCCAAACAAAGTAACACAAAAAACCCACAAAAAAACCAAACCAAAACAAAAACCCAACCAAACAAAAAACAACAGAAAGAACAACAAAACAACAAGAAGAGTAAATACAAGGTTCTCTGCAAGCCTGCAGTTCAAGAGTCCCTTGTAACCACTTTGCTAACAGAATCCTCTTTTTCCCTTCCCCCATTTTAAGACACAACCTGATGCCATCACACCAAGAAATAACAGAGAAAGGATATCCTGCCTAGATTTTCCATTATACGGATCAAATCATCAATCCAGAGAGGTCTCTGCTTACACATGGGATAAAGAGAAGATGCTTCCAACTGATAAACCCCGAGAGGAAGCAAGGTTGGCTCCAAGACTATTTTTAAGTAGGCAGAATTCACACCATAGCCTAAAATTCATGACCAACCCCCAGGGTCTTTAAGCCTTCATTTTAAAAAAATAAAAATAAAAATTAAGGAGCTAGCATATTTGAGAGTGGGAGGGGGAAGAAAACAAAATAACTGGAAGGTGGCAGATACAATTGTGCTTCTTCCCAGACTCACCTTGAATTAAATTAGCATGCTTAGTTTAAGAAAGCAAAAAGATAGGAAGCTTTAAGTTGTTTTGTCTAAAAACGAAGCGTTTCCATCAAGAAACACTGGCAGAAATCTTCACAGCTCTTGTAATTTTGACTAGTACTCTTTTGCTGTAAGTCACATGACAAAAATTAAGTAAAATGAGAAAAATAAGAATATGTTTGCTGTATCATGAAAGAAGGAACTTGTTTCTCAGCCCTCATTTCCAAGGCCAGCCACCACAGCTGTGCTGCAGCTCCCAGCTGAACAGCTCCCTACATCTCACCACCTAGTTGACAAAGGGCATTTAGTTTACTAAATAGCCAGTGTTTCACATTTAGCTCAGTTAAAAGCTTCATCTAAGCATGATTTTTAAAAAGTCACACTTTATGCATTTGGACATACGATAAATACAAACTTTTCTTGTATCAGCTAAGGATAAATAATTTAAATGGTATCATTTCAGCATTGAATGTACCAAAAAAGCAATTTTCATGACAGGCATTTATTTGGATAAAGAACAAGGTGATGTAAAAGGCCCTTTAAGATCACCTTTGCAATCTAGGAAATACCCAGAAAATCGACATGTTAAATACTATCATTAATCTCCACCTTTTAGTGCTAAGAAGGATTTTTTTCTTATAAGCATTTGTCTTTCGGAGGTTTCTTGTCAACATTGTTGTTCTTTTTAGTAACAGCACACTTCTGATGAGTAACTAAGAGAATCATGGAAAATACAAATAGCTTAGAATTTCTGATCTCATCACAAACTATTCCCCTCCTCCTCCTCCATGCATTAGATACAATATGGACAATTAGCCTGCTGTTTGCTCAGTACAGTGTGAGATTGTTCATTTTTTCATTTGTATCAGATCACATCACCAAATAGAGAAAACATTAAAAATATATTTTTATTTTTAAAAAAATAATCATTAAACTACCAGCACTGGTATGAACTTAAACCCCATCAAATTTCTGTTATTTATTTTGTAGTTTTGAGCAGATTCAATCACTACAGTCCTTTTAACTTATCTGGCTTGCAAAGTACTTCACTTTTTTAAGCTTTGCTCTTTGACATGAAAAGCAAGCACTGCACTATCCAACCACTTTTTACACCTTTTTGTGAGAGTTTCGTAACTAATTTCACTTACTATAGAAATGTTTAAATTTTACCTTACAGGCAGCAAAGGAGCTCCAAAACTGGATACCTTATAATTTTATCATTTTTATTGGCTCTCCATACATCTAAACGACATCTACTTTGTTTACTGACTGGAAGCTCTTGCTACTGCCAGCACTTCAGGAACAATGTAACTGTGGAAAGTGGAAAACATGTTTTTGTACATTTTGTTTGTCATCTAACAGAATTATAAGCTACACACGTTACCAGTTTGGGAATACTTTTAATAGCTGGTAACCTCAAATGGACAAAACAACCTACCTCAGCAGGTACTGTGTCTAAATTTGTAACTTAACCCTTTTCATTCTGGCAATAATCACTGCCAGATTTGATATAACGTTGAAATATTTTTCAATACCTGTATCATAATGACACTGGAAAAGTGTAAAGATGACAAATTTTTAATCCTTAAAATGGGAAGAGCATAGGGACCACAGAAAAAGGAATTAAATCAGAAGCAGGATTTAATATACTGTACAAAATTTTCCAGCTATTGAAAATACGTATCACACCACCATTGATATGAACCCAGTAAGATACACTCTGAGCATGCCTCCCTCCTGCTCACCAGCACTGCCAATGGTCCTGATGTAAGGAGAAGCCATGGTGTTCTGTTTTAAATAGGTGAGACTGGCAGAGGTGCGCACCTTTACATCCAACATCAGGTCTCAGACACAGTTTCCTAAACGATCATTTACCCTCAACACTAAATAAAGGAAAGGCACATACTGAGGTCTCCAAGTAAATGTCTCCTCTACTTCCACAGCCAATCATCTACCCTCCCACCAGGACCTGAAAGGCTAACAAAAATAGATAAAAAATTAAATAGCTACTCTAAGCAACACTCAGCTGACCTTCACACTTGGAACACGGTTTTGTCTCTGCTGCAAGATTCTTCCTTCCAGACAGCTGCAGAACTGAAGCCACTTATTCAGAATGTGAATCGTGACAGAAAACTTGGTAGGACCAATGACAACAATGTCAAACCATAATTTTAGAAACTGCTGATGTAAAATCATTATATCTTCACTGTCACCATCTGTGAAGACAAGACACCTACTAACGTCGCATTATTTCTACTGCTACAGTCAGCTCCCTGTCAGGCAGGTGCCACTTCACTGAAGCTACTATATGGTTTGAGAGCACTTGTTTTTCTGGCTAGGCAGGGAGGCCAAAGACTGATCAATACCAGAACAAACACACTCTCACTTGTGATAACAGCCTGACGTTCCAGAGTAACAGGAATTCCTATTCTTACTCTCCATTATAAAGTTTTTCAGAGAAAATATGACAGATTTCAGAAGACTGGGAATTCAGGTCAAGATTTTACTGAAGTAAAATTATATCACTGCACAGGGAATGCCAGAAGATTTTTGAGGGTGGGATGATAAAACAAGAGTGCTTAAATTTGAGTATCACTTCATTTTGGTTCAAAAACCTGCAGTGGTTTTGTTGTTTTGGGCTTTGTTTTTTGTTTGGTTTTGGTTTTTTTTGTTATATTTTTCTCCCCAGAAACTAAAAGCTTTAAAACATGAGGCTCCATGGCACCTTAAGAGTGTAAATACTGCTTGGAGCACTCACATCAGCTACTGATAGACACCTTCCAAACTATTTCAGTCCAAAGAAAAATTATTTTTGTGATCAAAGTACCAATAAAGGCACTTATATCAAAAGTCTTGGCACCTTAACCAAAACATGCTGATCAACCAATTTGTTAGTCAATTTGTGGCTAATAAATAAGCACAACCAGTATTGTGTGCTTTCCACCTCTCACAACTCTGCTCAAATACTGCAATAAAAGCATAGGCAAACAGTTTAATAGCTCACTGTACTATGAATGCCCTCCCCCTAGCAGCAGGGATGGATGATTTGCTGGAATAAAGTGTGCTTGAACTAGACATACAAATAAAAGACTTTCTGCCTGAGCAAGAGGAAAACAGTATGTGATGCTGCTTGGAGGAAAAGCTACAGCTAAAATTCTCTGAGCATTTAAGAGGGTTATGACATTATACCAACAGAACTGGTAAAATTCTCACAGAACGTAAAAGAATTTTCATTGATTTTATCAGACAACACAGAAAGGAGCTGACACAGTAAAGAAGCATATGCAAATGACTGCTTTCTCCTTGATTCACAATATTTAGATAGTTATTTCCAGCCCAGGTTAAACAAACTGGTGTTATGATACTATTGTTAGGCTAGATGTATAAACACGCTCATGCACTTTTGGAGGCAGGCCAGCCAGCTCAGCAAACAGATTACAAAAGAAACAGCAAAGAGGCAGAACAGAAGCTGCTGCTCGGGTTCACCCACCGGGCTGTTATGCAGAGGGAGCAGGGGGTGCGAAGGAAGAAAACAGCACTGAACAACACTGGAGCAAAATATGTTGTGAAGACACTATTTTAAGAAGTGTTGAAGTTTTCTTAAAAAAAGCTGAAGAGTTAGTTCATATTCAGCAAAACAACTCCTGAACATTTTCGCGCAGAGACAAACACAAAGAATTTTCCATCAGCCTGCTTAATGCAAGGCAAAAGAAACAAAGAAACACTGGATATAGATTTCTTACTGTGAAGGGAAAATCAGTGCTCCAAGAAAAAAATCATCAGCAGCACAATTTTATGTATGAATTATTGGCCTGTCCCTTATTTGCATATCACTGATTCCAGTATAACCGTGAATTTTAAAATCAATCATGAGATGATGTCTCCTGTTTTCATTGTACCATTTTTACGATACTAGGAATACTAAACCAGAAAACTTGGTACATACTTGCTCCCTGATCACCCTCCACAGAATATTGTTGTCTATAACCTGTTAGCAAATTCTGCGTGTTCATATTTTTATTTTTTTGTCAAATACACACGAAAGAGCATTCTCCTTGCACTGTGCGTATTTCCCCACTTCTTTACGTGCTGGAACAAGTGGTGGTTGCTGTGGGTTTTGGGTTATGGGTTAGGTATTTTTGGCTTTTTTGGTGTTTGGGGCTTTTTGATACCAGATAAATAGCTTCTAGACAAAGATCACTTCCTTGCAGGACTGCTGAATAAATAGACTACATTTGATGAGAGTTCAGAAGATACTACATTGCTGGGGTTCTCTTGCCAAAACAAGAGACGTGTTAGTATCACTGGATGAGCATACATGCTTATTAATGTCATGTAGTATGCTATATAAGCAACAGAAACTGACCAACTGTTCATAACATGCACTGTAACTTAGCAATGTTTCTTCTGTTTCCCTCTCACCAAAACATAAACTGGGCTATTCTTTAATTCAGAAAAATCTGACTATACAGCAACAGCAGTTACTGCCAGTTTTAGGATACTAGTCTTGAGTTTCAAAAATTCTGTTCTGGTAACCCCTGCATTATAAATACTGTAACACTGGTGTCCCAGAATTAGAAGTCTTTGTTTTTCTTTTGAGCTTGCTAACAAAAACAGAACTCAAGTATACATCTAGTCAAGTGTTACACTTTTCATTTGAAAAAATGTAGTAACATGTAGCATATGACCAAGTGAAATAGGATTTCTGTATACCACCAGTTTTAGTAGGAGCCTGTGCTGCCAGCTACGTTATTTGTAAACAGGACAGACAAGGACAGAAGGAATGCCACTTACACTACACCTTGTCCTAGGTCAAGACAATGCTGACCTTCAGAAAAAAACACAGTTGCTTTATAAAAACTGTGATCTGCACTGTGATGTTCCCCTTCGCTGTAGGGACACAAAAAGTTAACAAAGCAGAAATACATAATTTTAACATTAATATTACAGATTTTCACAAAGAACAGCAACACATGGCAAAACTAAACTAGCACAAGCCTGACACTGACTGTAAAAGAAAATCACACCATCATCCAAAATCTTACTTTAAAACACAGAAAGATGGAACATCCTTCATCAGCTTCCAGCTGCTGCAACTTTTATCCAGGAGAAAAACCCAGCAAGATCTCCATTTCAGCATCACTACAAGGACAGCACTACACTTACTTAGCATCAGTTCCCAACAGCAATACAACCGAAAGCTCTGCAATCTGGTAGACTCAATGAGGGTTTTAATCATCTAATGAGATTACCTCATCCATGTGTGGTTTCACAATGCAGTCTCAATGGTAGCCCATTAATGCCAGTCCCCTGACATGCAGTATCAATCATGCTAATCGGCTTACTCTGCTATCACTCCTACAGCAAGATGACTGCCATGCAAAGAAACCAAAACTAGGAAGAGTTTCTACCTCACAGGATAAAACAATTATAAAATAAGTACTGCCACAACAGTACAGAAAACATTGACAGCTCCAATTCTAAAATTAATGTCACTCCTATCCAACAGGATATGAGCCATGATCCATTTTTAAATTTTACAGATGTTCTATGCTCAATCATAGAGTAAAACAGCTCCCTTATGGAGAACATGAAGCTTGTTTGTAACAATTTACATGTTTACAGTTAATAAATTTCACATTGGAAAAGTCATGAAGCTTCACAGAATATCAGTAGTTGCCATTTCTGAAACACAAGTCTCCACAGTAATCATAAAATGGAGCTCACAAAGTACAACACATTGGCTGTTTTATTGTCACCGATATAAAAATGTTACAGTAATTAATGCTGGTCATTTACCAAAGCTAAAAGCATTCAAACTCAAAGAAAAATTATGCACTTCTAAATAAAACCTTGTTATATTTTACAGATAAGGCTAATGAGAAAGTCTAAATATTAAAACTAAACTGAGTCTGTATTTAATTCTTTGTTTGCAAAGGAAAAAAATAGCCCCAAATTATGATGTCTTTGTGGGTAAGATCTAGTTGCACACACAATTAAAAAAAGCTAGCTATGCTATACAGCTCGAAACACAAACATAACAAGCCCCTCTACTATCAGCATTTTTACAAGAGAGATTAAGCAGCTTGCCCAAAAAGGCACAATAATCATGGGCAAAAATCTAAGACATACCTGTTAAAATCTAAGATACTGCCTTATCATACTGGCTGTACCTCTTAGACCCAAAGCACTTTGAAATAGTAGTGCTACCAGAATTTCCAATACATCTTCATTCAATGCAAAAACACCACACAAGCATAGATACTAACATACAGTTAACAATTTTTTTTTTTATTATTATTTTTTTTTACAGACTACACATATGCTTTAAAGGCTACACACTTGACTGTGGACTGTAAAACAGGTCTCCCTAACCCAACCACCTACTCCAGTGAATCCTTTTACCATTAGCTGCTTTCAATAATGCAAAGGAAAGGGAAAGGAAATTAAATAAAGGAGATCAGATGAGTATATAAGGCTATAACCTTGTCATGTTTAGGTTGGAAATATACAGAACCATTTAAAACTTGACACAACTTGATGCAACCTGTAAAAAGCAAGAATCTCAAAATAAAAAACACAACCAAATAGACAGAACAACCAAAAACAAACACACAACTAATATGAAGCAGTTTTAGGTCTTTACCACACTGTTGCTAATTATCCCCCATTTTACTGGACCAAATATCCCCAAATTCTTCTAGAATCTCAATCCCCTGCCAGGATACTCTTTAAAATAGGTATGTAAAAAGGAAAAACCAGCATGGCAATGTCAGGACAAAAGTCTTTTGATCTTCCTATCCAAAATCAACTGCCTTGTAAGCCACTGACTCAGTTGGCCCAACTGAAGCCAGGATCTGACTCAGGACTCTTGCCTTGCAGAGCAATCTGGCTTTTTAAGAGATCAGATACCAAAAGGTAAGTTGTGACATTTGACATTCCAGATGAAATACATCATAATCTTGAAAGCATCTACATTTTCTCATCTGCTTTTCCACAGGCATACTCCAAAGCATTTCAATAACTTCACCTTTTTTAGAGGCTATCACTTCCACACATCCCAAGTGAAGACAAATAGCCCTCAATTTCAAACAAGAAAACAGAGAATTACAAGTAACTTACCCCTGCTACCTCTGCATGTGAATCCTCCAAAATAGAATAGAAAATTGGATTATGCTCATTTTCTTGTCAAGACTTCAGTACTTCCATACTGAGTTAACTCTTTCTATTTCTCAAACTTCCAAACAAATGAAAGGCAAAACAATGATCAAGGGTGGTCAGAATGGATTTATGAAAGGAAAATGATACCTGACCAACAACATGAATGGCTTAGGGAATTTGGGGCAAGCAGTGAATTTTAATTATCTTGACTTAGGGAAGGCTTTCAGCTTTGTCTCCCATGACATCCTGATAGATGAACCCAATGAAATATGGGCTAAATAGACTGAAGAGTGGTTGATCTTCCAGTCCTAGAAGCTTTCAATCAGCACCATGAGCTCCAGGTGGAGGTCAGTCAGTAGTCGTGCACCCCAGGTATCAATGCATTTGCAGATGAGGCAAAACAGAGAAGTAACTGATACACCAGGTGGCTGTGCTAGCATTCAGAAGGACCTCAACAGGCTGGAAAAGTGGGCCAATGAGAACTTTATTAAGTTCAAGGGGAAATACAAAGTCCTACACCTAGGAGGAATAATACCAGACATCAGTGCAAGCTGGGGGACAGCCAGTCAGACAGTAGCTTTGCAGGGAACGCCCTGGTAGATGAGCTGACCCTAAGTCAGTACTGTGCCTTCATGGTCAAGGCAGCCAACAGCTTCCTGGGCTGAATTAGGCAGACTATTGCCATCATGTCAGGAGAGGTCATCCTTCCTCTCAGTTTTTGTGAGACACATCTGGAGCTCTGGGTCCAATTCTGGGCTCCATAAGAGAGACACAGACATGCTGAAGAAGTGTCCAGGGAAATGCTGGAGAGATAATTAGGGGCCTGGAGCATTTTTCATATGAGGAGTGGCTGAGAGAGCCAGGATGTTCAGAGGGGTAAAGGTTTTAAGCTGAAAGAGAGTAGATTTAGATTATGAAGAAATTCTTCAGTGTGAGGGTGGTGAGACACTGGCACATGTTGCTCAGGGAAATTGTGGATGCTCCCTCCCTAGAAGTGTTCAAGGCCAACTTGCATGGGGCTTTGAGCAATCTGGTGGGAGTTGTCCCTGTCCATGCAGGGAAGTTTGAACTAGATGATTTTTAAGGCCCCTTCCACCCCAAACCATTCTATGATTCTATGACCGTTTAGCCTAGAGAAAAGGATCATGCATATAAATACCTTGTGGGTGGAACTAAAGACAATGGAGTACAACACTTCACAGTTGTGCCCAGTGAAAGGACAAGAGACAATGGGCACAGACTAGAAGACAAGCAATTTCACTTAAACATAAAAAAAGCTTTTTAACTGTGAAGATGACTGACCACTGCAGTAGGTTGCCCAGCAAGGTCCCCATTCTTTAAAGGTCCTTAAAACTCAACAGGACATGGCCTTGAGCAACCCACTGTTGCTCTGAGCAAGGGAGTTGGAGTACATCTCCAGAGGTCCCTTCCAATCTCAGTAATCCTGTGAACATATAAGAAATCAAGCAACTGTCAAACATGGTATTTGTTGACTGTTTGCAAGTTTTATTTTTTACCACAAATGCACAAGCCAGTGGACAGTTCGCATAAGCGAAGACCTTTAAATCCTTTGCCATTTGAAACAGTATCTACTGAACAAGAGCTTTCTGGAAACAATAAAATCACTTACTGGATAGCCTGTAAGGCACCCCAAACAGGGAATACAAATGAAACAGCAGAGCAAGAAGACAAACTAATACACAACCTGATGTCTCCCCACTTAGGGGTTTAACAGTTAATACAGTTTTTAACATACACAAAATCCAAATTCTAACTACATATCAGCACTGTTTCTTTCACCATTCTGTCAAAGTAAATAACGTACTGATAAAAAGGAGAGAAGACATAGAAGAGGGAAAACGCATTTGACTTAGCTTCAAATTAGTAGGAAAAAAAAATCTGTAATAATGTTTTACTCCAAGTGAAGTATTAAAAATTGACACTAAAACTAGCGTCATTATTCTGTAACTAACATAGCACTGAAATCTACCTAGAAAGCAACGTAGTAAGGAAAGAACACTGACAAATTAATATTGTTTCCAAATATGAACAATATTCCAAAAGTTTGCTAACAGCATTCTGAAACCAAGATGTTTCTTCCCATCCCCTGAAAAAAAATTCCTATTGAAAAATGCTGATATGACTCTTAGGGTCTCTCAGCCTTGCTACTGAAAGACTTTAAAAGCAAGGAGAGGACAGGGAAGGACATTTTCCTTAACCAAACAAATAATTATCTCCTTTTCACTCCTTTTCTCACACACAGTCAGTTTATGACAGATATCCAGTACAGAAAGTCATTAGCACAACCAGTTAAAACATGATTTAACTAAGACAGTACTATTAATGGGAGATGTTAGGCAACCTAAAACTTTGAAATTCATTGGTTGGTCTATCTGTAATAAGATTCCTGATGTTATTAAGTTAGTTTCCATAGGGAATCCAAAATGCTAATTAAACAAAACGTAAAAAAAGTTCAACTTACACTCTTAGTGTGGAAAATACCAAAAAGAGATCAACTTCCTATGAAGTTTGTTTTACCATGTTAGCTTAATGACTCTGTTTGATTTTGTATAGAATTGTCATTTAAAGTAATTCTAATCCCATGTCGGAGAGTCACATAAAGCTTAGGGAAGCACAACTGCATTAGGATGCAAGAATTCATTTCTAATAGTAGAGTGCAGACTTTATTGGGTTTCTGTCTCTCATTTATCAGTGGTACCATTATTTTCCCACAATTGCTTTTGTTATGCACAGCAGAAAGGCATACACTCTCAAACAAGCAAGCCTTATTGCTGACTAAACCCAGTCTGAGCATCATGCAGGTATCCAACTACATGTTCATAATAGTTAAACACCAGTGAATCACCAAGTGTGCTCACAGGATAAAAAAGGAAAAGAAAAATATGTTGTCTTGAAAAAAAAAAAAAAAGTTAATCGAACACATCATGTTCAGGGGTTGGAATTTTTCTTCTTTTTTTATTAGAAAGTTGCCACTTTCTGCAAATATGTAAGATTTAGACTGTACCTTTATCAATTACTCCCATTAATTTACTTTTTCCAAGATATTGTTAAACATTAGAAGAAGATTGTTCAATGCATTAGACAAGTCTGCATTCAAGTAAGGTGTAATTTTTCAGCTCACTCTTCTTGAGGATTTGTAATGTGGAGGAAGGAGGGAAGAACAGTAGGTAAGAACTGACTTGTGCAGGTGACCTATCATTCAGAACAGACAGGCTAAACTAAGGAATAGCTGTCTTTTTGATAGGAACTAAATAACTGATTCATGGAAGTCCTCAATTTGTTTATTTTTATTGATCTCCTAGCTCCTAAAATACCTTTCCTAGTGCAAGGTGTTCTATGAGCATTTTAAAATCGCACTAACACATAAGGAACAAGTGAACACGTAAGTGTGAAAGGAAGAAAATGATTTGCAGGACAGAACAAGCAGGAAATAGGGAAAGCAACAAAAAAGAATTTTCCAGTTACTGTCATATATCAAGAAATTACTATCTCAAGCTTGGTATATAAAATCATAATATTTGAAGTCTGATAACCTATTTTGGATTATAAGAACATGCCATTTCTGACACATTTCTTGTTGGTCAGAAAATAAAGATTGCTCCACACTTCTAACCAAGGCATTGCAATAGGCACAAGTGTTGAAAGAAGGTTTTAAGAAATATCTTCCCACCTGACAGCAATTTCTTTCTGACTCCATAATGATGAAGCAGAGTGTGAAGCTGTACTGGAACTTACACCCACAGAAAACTTTAAAGATGAGAAAATGCTTCTGGAGATGGACATTTGACCACATTACGTATGGGATTGGGGTTGTTCGGGTGTTTTTGTAATCCTGCATATTTAAAAGAGTCTGTCCTGGGAAAGTGCAGGTGCTCCGCAGGCTTTCAAACCTCACCTACAGGATTTACAATGGATACAGTTCAGAACCACAAACCTCAACATATATGCTGTATGGCACCGCCAAGACCATGTCTGTAAAAAGGCGTATCTCAGCCTGCCCTTGCAGTTCCTGTCTAATAGACAAAAACCTGCATGAACAGCACTAGGAAAGATATGTGCACAAATATATAGAGGCTGATAAACACACTGTATTTGAACAGCTCAGAGCAAGGAAGCCTGATCATTTCTACTGATACTATTCCCTGACCAACTCTCTCAGACAGGCAAGCAGTGAACAACCATTATCAGGGGACAGACCATCTGAAGAGTAACAAGCTCCAGGGTGTTGTCTTACTAATAGTCAAAATAAAAAGCTGGCCTAGACAAGTCTTCAGAGGCAGCAGAGCTCTAGCAAAACGAACCTTAGACATAAGAAGTTGCTAATAAGCAACCAGCGATATCTTGTCATCTCTGTAGTGCAGATTCAGGTCTGAAAATAAAGGATAATATCTTTTTTTGGTCTCTGCCTCCTGCCCCTTATTTCTGTTATACATTATTACATACAGAGATATGGTATGCATACATCAGAAATGACATGATTTTACAATTATAAATTACCAACATTTGGTACGACAGTGATTTCAACCACTGTTCCAAGACTACCAAGTAGGAATTCGTTAGCATGAACTGAAACTACATGCGATTTTCTGGTATAAACTTATAGTCAAAAAGCAAAGCAGATCAGTCTCATTAATTTAACCTGATTAAAAGCACACTTGAAATATTTCACAAAGTACAGTGGGCTTTGTGAAGGAGGGGGAAGTACTGAAGTGCATGCATGAAACAAGAGACATCATATATGTATCAGTAAGCAGCTCCAGGTGCAAAGTATCATGGAAGAAACAGACTTGCAATAAGCGGGAAAACCAATTAATCAGTCCCAAGAAAGACCTGATAAAGTAAATGAGTATTAGCAAGCAGAAATATACCATGTATATTTGTGGAAAGCCCTGCCTACACAGCACCAGCTTTGTGTCCTCTCCTGTTCAGGAGGGAGACGTGCTGCAGCACACACCTTACCACCTACTGAACATACTTCTAGGATCACAGTGTTCAGGGGTCATCTTCAGGAAAGTTCTCTGTATAACTTGTACACCTTTGTCTTAATTATTCTGTCTGAAAATAGAAAGCCAGTTGTATTTCTCATGCTCTCATTTATACTTGATCAGAAGCACCTCTTAAGGTAATAAAGAAAACAGCTCCAGCTCATCCTTCAAGAATCTCCCAAAGACTGCACATATGTGCACACAGGCTTCCAGTCATGTATTTTGAAAGGAGAGGGAGAACAACAATTGATTGCAAGTGTAACGTTCTGTTGTTTTTCTGAGGTGATCTAGAGAATTATCACAATCCCAGATGTTTACAAGGGGAAAGAGAAACTTTGCATAGGACAAGTGACTGCCTAAGCACATTACGCTAAAAGCAAATTCAAAGCTTCACTATTTTTTCTATAGGGGGTCTCTGTTCCAAATCTTGGAATTGCAAGCTGCAGGACATTAACAAGCATACATTTGAGTTTCCAACCACTTCAAGCATGTATGAGGCAATGAACTTACACAGAGTATTTTTAGATTTCCTGCAATCAACTGTCCTCCCAGCATTGCTCAATATGACGCACAGTTGTCTGAATTATGCAGTTGTGCTAACATATGCTCTAATTTTAAAGTTTCATTTCTGTGTTTTCCATAAAATAAGTACTGTCAAATTTGCTCATGCAAGAAATTGAATCACAAGTGATTAAGGGTCATCTAAACTAAACCATATTGTTCAAATGCTTATTAGATTATACTTATAAAAAGTAATTAATTTTATCTACATAAGATAATTGTATAAACTGAAAAGAACACTAGTAATGATTGGGTGTGTATAGAAAAAGAGGTGGCTAAATTCTACACAGTAAGTTTCAGCATTACAGAGTCACACAAGCCTAAGGTTAGTACTGCTTGGAGATAACATACAACTTCTGTAAAGGAAAACAAAGAAGAAAATAATGCCTCAACTATGCAAATCCAGCAAGACAGAAGAACTGAACTCTAAGAATTGTCCTATTTCCTGGCATGCTTCAGAAAATACTCAACAGCTGAACTGTTTTGAGGAGGTGGAGGAGTCAGGAAACAGAGTGAAGGTTTGTGTCAACTAAGCATCTCATGTGTCTAAGAAAGGATCACTTCATAGCTATACCAGTACACCTATGGCAAGACAGACAGAAGTATTCCAATACAATGTGTTCTTGCAAGGAATAACCATGGACAAGGTGATTACTGGAACCACCTAATTATTCAGCAGAATTGAGTAACAAATCACTATTTGATGCAGTTCCAGACTATACACAATTATAATAACACTGTCATTAACCATGATTATGCATTATCTCTAATGAAGAAGCTTCAAATGAAGGAGCTTGCAAAATTAGCTGTGTCCTACATTTCAGAGCCAACAAAAGAATTTTAGAAATCTTCTGCTACCAATTTGCAAAAATGAGTGAAGACTGGTCCAGTAAGATGACGCCTCTTCCATTAAGAAAACAAAAAATCCCATCAAGATGTGGAGCTGTGATTTTAAACTGTTATTGAGGTGATCACACTGTCCCAGCTACTCAGAAAAAAAATAAATAAGTTTCACAGACTAAAGCTGATGTAAACTGAATCACCTTTGATTCAAGGCCCAGCTGAAATTGCAATGCAAAAAAATACTTATAGTACACAGTAAAATGTAGATGATTCTTCACAGGGTAACACATATGCAAAAACATTTAAGCAGCTGTTTTACACACTGTTCTTTCCCTTTTGCATCACATGCAAGGAATTTTCCTGAAATATCCCCGGAATGCAAGATTATTCTTAGTCTCTCATGCAGGTCCAAAAGTGTTGTGGCAATTTCAAAGAGATCTTGCCAATCCTGCCCAGATCTGCAAATCCCAAAATTTTGGTTAAAAGCTACTGCTTCTACCATGAACTTGGTCCATTTTTAAATAAAGGGGGGTGGGGGTGGGGGGAAGAGAGCTGCCAAAGTTGCTGAGTTTGCACATGTGGAATAACAACAGTGACCACAAAAAGTGATACACTAATAAGAGTCCAGACTGTAATAACTCTTACATTTGGGTAGATAACTTTTCAGCTGTCATGGTATTAACCAATTGACTCATTTCAATCACTAGGAAACACGAAAGATAGAACCCATCTTGTCACTGTAATGCTGGTTATGTGGACTAAACCCAAGTTTTTAAAAACCTGAAAGCAGCCAATATGAGAAAGCACTGGTTCCTGAAGAGAAGGCACCAACTCCTGTCATGCACCATGTTTCTTTGTCTTTAGATCATGAAAGAATGAGAATAAATAATTCATCTGGATTGATATGTTTTAACAGGATATTATAACCTGAGAGCCACAAATAATTAATCCAACAATTATGGATAAGAGCAGAACATTAACAAAAAAAATTGTTGATGGCAAATCCACAATGGGGTCAAGCAATGAGGTTGGTATTTACACCAAGAATACACAAACTATTTGTAATAACGTACAAGAGATATTCCTAGTATTCCTAATAGCTATTATAAAAAAGTATACATACAAGGAGAAGAATGCACACAATTCAGTTTTTATGCTATCTAGTTTGACATACTGAGAAGATGAAATGCCTTGCCATCTCCCCATTCCCCTCTACTTTTCCATTTAAAACTTTTTTTTTTTATTAAGCATACTGAAAGATTAAGTCACATTGAATAAGTGACTAGCAACTATTTCACTTCTCTTTACAGATATTCCCATTTTATATTACTATCAGATTCTGACAGCTGAATAAGAAAGCCTAGTTATATTTAACATGGGCTGTTTTCAAGACTTGCTACTTACTACTCAAATTATTCTCCTATGCTTTTTACTGGATAGTTAAATGCAGTCAGAAGAGAGTGTTTGTTCAAAGAAGAAAAAAAGCAGTTACAGGTAAAAACTGCCTGTATGAGACACAACAAATTTATACAAATCAAATATATCTCAGATCCCAGTCTTACAAGCACATATCCAAAAGTCTACAGTTAAAAAACAAACAAAACAAAAAAACCACAACAAAACCCCACACCTTTCACATGAGTAATTTTTCAGGTGAATTTGAAGGTATATTCAGAGCAAAGCTTCTGCTTTGAAGCAAAGTTACTTCTAAATTTACTTCTAAAATTACTTCTAAAAGCAGAAATAAAGCAATAGTTAATTTTCAGTATAAGAATACTTGGAATGTAACAGCAGCCAAGGTTAGTTTTCCTCAGTCAAGGAGTGAACATCAGGTATGTCTGGACAAAAATCTCACAGTGGTTTTCTTAACATAGGTGCTGGTGGAGGGGAGGGGGTGAAAGTCTGCTCTTCACAGGGAGAGAGAAAGTGTGTAGAACATCCCCAAAATATACTTTCCTTCTGTGCTCTTTGTCTCTCAAAGTACAGAGCAAGTAATTTGCCAGATATATTTATCTAATGCACTAGGAACAAACAAAATGTTTTGCAATTACTTTGGTATTAGTAGTCACAGATTTAAACACGAACCCAAATTACTGTGGTATCACTCAAGTTTAAAAGTTACTTTAATAGAAAAGGCTGTATTTCAATTTTTTGTTAGGCTTTTTCACATAGTTATGAGAACTTAAGATAGTTAGCAAATGCTCCAAATGATTTCTTTTCCCCCTAAGTGTTCTAAGGATGTACAACCCATTGGGGCTTTTTTGTTAGTGTACTACAGTATGTTTTCAAACATTCTCCTTTCTATTATTCTAGTTTTTCAGGAGAGCTCATTAAAAATAATTAAGTAACGTCTTTCTCTAAAAGCTGACCAACATTGTTTCAAGGAAAATCATATTTAACACCATAGTAAATCCAGTTAGTGTTTCACTGGACATTTAAAGTCTCTTTACATCCAAGCAAAAAGTCATTGAGAATACAAGCAAGGAGAAGTACCAAGTTCTAGGCTCGTGAAATGGGTTTATTGAATTATGACAAAACCCTGTCAAGATGACTTCAGTTTTCACATTATTTTTTTCACCACAGTTTAGTAACCCCTACAATATTTTAGGCAAAAAGCTTGACTGCAAAAGCTTGAATTTTTCCAGAAGAAAAGATAAATATAGAAACTTTTAAAATGAAAGATGAGATGCTACTTCTATTTATTGCACCAGTAGCTGTGATGTGCAAAGGAACTCCTGCTACAATTTAAAAAAAATTGGCATGCATGATATGCTTATAGCTGCACACCTGCCCTTCTGTTGCTCAGATAATCTCCTGACCTTAATCACTAAGTCTGTTGAACAAGACTTTAATCAAGGAAACAGGTTGCTTAATGACTTAATAGAGACAGACCATTAGCTTACAAAACAGCATCGGTTTGTCTAACCAGAAAGAAAGTAAAATTACCCCAGTGGGATACAAAGGAAGGCTAGTAAGGAAAAGAAAGAAAATGTCAAGCACATGAGCAGGATTTGGATATGCTGAAGAGGGCACGACAGAAAGAGAAGACGTACCTTTCCCTTGGTGCTGCCCCTCTCTATCTGACTCACATCACCGCCCTGCACGTTAGAGTGGTCTTCACAGAAGCTGCACATACAGCAAAGGCTGGCCCACAGCCAATTGAGTGACTTCAACTGCTCCATATTAATACAGACACAGAAGCAACAGGCAGGGAACAGCGAGATAAAATGGAGCGGGTTGCACCCTTTGCTGAGCTTCTCCTCCCCCAGCCCTGCTGCCAGGAAGCAGCCAAGCAAGAAACCCACTCGCTCAGACAGGACCAGCACTGGAGCACGATCGATGCCGGCACCTGCTGTGCCACCTGATGCTGGCCAGCATTTGGTTCAAACCAAAAAAAACAGACAAGATGTCCCTCCTCCCTGCTGGGTAGCTGTCACTGGACAAACACCAAGCTACTACAACACAACCAGAGCCAGACTCCTCAGCTTCACCACAGTAAGCCCGTCAAGGTGCATGAGCCACATGAAACAGCACCTCGTATGGACACTTGACAAGAAGAACTTCCTCATGGTAAAGGGTAACATTGAAGGGATGGATTTTAAAAAGGCCTTGAAAGTTTCAAAGAGTGATAAAATGCACAAAATTTCTGCAATAAGTTATCTTGCACATTCTGAGCTATTTCCTGATACGAGTTGTTCAGTCAAAAACTTAAAGGTCAAATTTGCATCGATAGCCTTGCCAAGAAGTTTTCTACAGAAAAAGGAGGGAAGGAGGAAAGACCAGAAGAGCAGACACGACAAAGAAACCAGTATCTGTATTTTATAGAAGATAAGTCACATGTAGTACAGAATCAACCTGAAGAGGTGAGATATTACTCCTGTTTTAACTAATATTTATCCTACTTTTAAGTCTCTCTAATCAGTAAAATTTATTCTTTACTCCAGTGTTAACTCAGAAAGCTTTCTTTCTTTAAACAGAGGGGAGGGGGATTACTGACTGTCTTAGTTTTAATTCTTTCTCACACTCCCACACAAGTGTTTTTTTTTTCATTAAGGACACTTCACAAGTACTTAATTATGGCAGATTTTTTTTTCCTCCCAAGTATATCTAAAATGGCTACTCACCATTTTTAACTTCTCCAAGCAGCAGCCAAGTATCTCTCTGCAGTCGTTTAAAACTAGGCATGTTGCCGTTAAGAGAAATACCTCTTAATACTTGCTATAATAGTATGCTTAAACAAGCTAACACATCAAAAGCCCAAATGTAATTTCTTACCTATGTCACTTGCAGATTTCTAATTAGCCCACATGGGTTTATCTTTTTTCACACTTCCTTTTAATGAAGCAGAAATGGAAGCACCTGTATCTTCTAAGCCCAGCACTTCCCAGTAAGAAAACTGAAAATGCTAATTACTCAAACCTGTCTAGTTCACAATTAATCAAGAAGGCATAACATTAAAATTTCCCTCATCCAACCAGCTCATATTTTAGTGAGACCATATTAAAGCTGGTCTGCTATCATGCTCAGTTGGGGAAGAAAAGCACAGCTACATGCATGCCTTCTTTTCACACCTCATACTGTCAATAAAGCTTTTCAAGACCAAAACATTCAAAAAGGAAAATCCTGTCTCTTAATGCAAGCTGGCACTGTGACTTGCAAAGTAAACAGAACAGCACTTAAAGCTGATACACCTTAGTACTAGTTTTGCAGTGATCAGTCTAGAGTGAGTGTTGAAAACTATTATCCAAGAAGGAAGACTGCTCAGTAGCACAGCTTCCAGGTCACCACTCCACACCAGAAAAGCTGCAGGGTATGTATGTACCCAGCATCACTTATGCCTGTCATACCACAGTGCAGCTGGGCCACCCGCTACACAAAGCACAGAGACCTTCAGACATTCCCTCCCTGCTGCAGAAGCAGGGGAGGACTGAGAACCCAGCACTTTTTCCACAACTTGCTTCAGCTTTCCCTTGCAAGGCCACAGTTTACTCCTGGGACACAGATTTAGCCCTGAAACCCCCCCATTACCATCAGATAGTGGTTACCATCCACCAGAAAGTATTACTGAAATTCCCCAAGAGAACAGATTCAGCCCAGCTGACAGCAACTGTAGGTCTGAATGACATATTAAAAAGCAATCAAGCTGATTACATTATGCATCAAAACATGGTTAAGTTTTGCTGTAAGATTTAAAGAAAATCTAATCTTCCTCTGAAGAAATATGCTTTAATTGTCAAGATACAGGAAAAAAAAAAAAAATAAGAGCAAGACTTCAATGGGATAAAGTTTTTCTTCAGTAGTTTCTGGATTATAAAACTAAGGCTTTCCACATCTAGTGAAAGTTTTATGGAAGCTAAGGGTGAATTTAGTGACCTTGCCTTAGGCAGATGGAAGAGACCGTAACATTACAAAGATCTCCTAGCCCTTTTAGGGGTTTTTTGTTTGTTTTCTTAGGTGCAAGTTATTCCCGCCACTCCCTTCTCACCAGGTGTAGGTTCACTTCTAAAGCTCTCAGTAAACCACCTCTCCTTTCAAACACAGCCTTTTTGCTGTAGCAGGCCAGCTACTATCCATGTTTCTATACTCAGAGCCTAAAATAAGTAAAGATTATGTCTGAAGGAGAAACATTCAAGTCAAGAGATCAGCAGAGATAAGCAGGGGCAAGTCTGTCTGCATATCTTGTTCTGTAAGACTATGTTTTTTCTTAAAATATCATTCAGTGAGATAGCAAAGAGCTCCACTGGGGATGTGCTGCTTTTCCAATGAAGACAAAAAATACATAAACACACATTTGCCCACAACAACTACAAACTCTGAGTGTTAACAGACTTGTAGAAAGACCACTTTGCTCCAGGTAAGGGAGGAAAAGCTTATGAAGAAGTTTGTCAGAATTTCACCTGCCTTACCAAATATGAAGGCTGCACTAAAATTCCTGAGCCCTGGCAAGTTCAACCTAACAGAGAAGTATCTACTGGAGATACCAGCCAGCCACCAACCAGATATCCTGAGCTCCTCAACAACAGTGACAATACACAGAACATGCTGGTGAAGACCTTAGATAGCTCTTGCTTATCCAATTTGGCAATATAGTGCAGTGATATCAAACAGGAGTCTGCCTGATATTTTTAATTAGACTTTACACTTCAAGTTTCCTCCAAGTTCTGGGTACTTTACTAAGTGGGACAGTATTAGTTTAACTCAAAACAGCTACAGAGAGATACACATTACAAGTTTGTACATACTTCTGCATAGCATTACATTAGTACTTCTGACTTGATATGGCTTTTCCTTTAAAAGCCTAAAGAAACATACAGAATACTGTGAATGATAAATTTATGCTTGGATTCAATGCAGGGTAAAGATTAATTAGGAATATAAAAGTATGCTTTGTTGGACCACTACCAAATCTATCTGGGAGCCTCACAAAGCTCCAGAACTACACATCTGTGGAATAAGAAGCAAGAAAAGTTATGTTCCAAGGAAAAAAAATACCATGTCCCACAAAGTTCTCTGCAGACAGCAGAGGAGTGGATGTCTCCTCTTCCTACACAGTGAGAAAGAGACTACCAAAGAAGCAGTTAAGTCAGCCAGCATGCCAACAGGAAAGGTTTCACATTTCAGCATTGTAAAAAAACCCCAAAAAACAAACATACACAACAAAATAGGAAATTCTGCTTCCATGCATGAGGCCTGAGCTGGAGTATTCACTAATGAAGGCTTCTGAATCAAGTAATAACTTAAACAGAAAAGTTCTTCCAAGTTTTAAGTTTTTCAGTTGAAGTCTTGGCATTCTATATCACGATCCAACTAATGAAATTCCTTCCAAAACCCCACCCTTCCCTCAATGCCAAAAGTTCACAAATTTGAAATTCTAGCCCCATCCTGGATTAACAATTCACTGCTCTGTCACCAAGTTGTATTTCGCAACCAGGCTTTAATGTACTTGTAGCAAGAATCATCCATAAAATCCTAAGCTGCCAAGACCCACTCTGATGCTCCCACTCTCATTCAGAATTCCAGTGCAGCCTGAAGACAAAGGAAAGGGCATCCCTGCCAGGAGTCCAGGTATTTCTCTGCTATGGCTACCAAAGTGTCTATTGATTTAAATTGAAAGATTTGTATGTCACTAAGTCTGAAATCAAATCAATAAAGTTATTTGTCTCATTTCATTCTTCCCTCACGAATTAAGAAAAAGGAATAACTATTAATCAGAGATCAGTCCACCAGTATACTACTGCAAGACACTGCAGATTGTGTAACTTTTGGTGTATACACTTATGACAATAAATGAAGGAACCGTTCAGAGCACAGCACAGTTATAAATAATAGTTTCTACTCTAACAGTGTGCTAGTGTCTATGTGTTCTTAAATACTTAGCATTTTATTCCTGTAAATAGGTTTGAGAAAGCTTGTTGATAGCTAAAACGATTTTTTAACATGAGAGAAAGCTGTTGTTAGTCTTTACGTTTCAGATTGTCAAATAGCATTTGTTTTTAGGATTTCTGATTATTTTTTACATGATAGTATGAAATTCAAAGATGAAAAAATTTAAATAGCAAAGGTATCTGGAAGCAAAAATCTTAGGAAATACCATGACAAAGGAAGTGTATTTATAGGTCTGCAAACAGGGGGAGGGGAAATCACTGAAGCAGCTGCATGGTTTTTGAACGGTGGACACACAAAAAAACAATTTAAAAAGGAGGAACAGGCAGACAGGGAAGAAAGTAAAGTATTTTAAAACAAAGGCTCCAGTACTTAACTTATTCCTGTCTCAGGTTATGGTGAAAGTGTTTGCATTTTTTTGCTTTAAAACTAGTGCTTTTTTAACTAGTGCTTCCCCTACCTGATCCAGTTTTCATAAGTGCCTTTCCAAGTTTTCATAATTAAACCCATTAAATAAATAATTATACGGCTATGACGCATGTTGCTATGGCAAGGATTGCGATAGCAAAGATTCAAACTTTTATGACTTCACTACAAGGTCACAGAGAAACCTGTGAACAACAAAAAAAAATGTGTGGTGAAAAAGGTTACTTCCAGTAACACCAACAGCAAGGAAAGATACTAAGATTCAGTACGGGAGAGTGGTCTGAAGGGTGAGTGTTTAGTTTTTCACTCCAGTCTCTGCAACAAGTCACAGAAGGAAAAGAAATGTAACTACTGACTACCTCATCCTTCTGGTTTTGTCTGAAAGGTGCGTTAGCACAACCCTCACACAGCGCACCAGGCCCCAGGGTCACGTACATTTATTTACCCGCTAACCCAGTTGCACGAACACTCTCTTTTGCCTTTCAAAGTATCCATAAAAAATACTACAAGACTGTGATCTTTAAAGAGCGTGCATTCCTTGCCAGCTACCTTTCAAGTGGCATCGAAGGGAGATAAACAGCACAGCCTGCCTTCCCATAGGAACGCGGGCATCTTCCACGCTGGCCGTTCCCAACAGCAAGGCTCACGCCCGGCTTAGGTGGGAGAGACACAGGGAGGTGCAGCTCAAGGGAATCAGCAGTGCCGGCCCAAAGCGGGTCGGCAGGCACACCCGGGGGGCTCAGGAGAGTCAGTACACAACACACAGCACTTGGTAGCTGTGCAAGGGTTTCCCTCCTCTCTCCAGGGTAGAGCAGATCCACAGCGTGGCCTCGCCTGGGGAGGGCGGGAGGAGCCCGGAGCAGCCTTTCAGCCCAACACTGGACAGGGTTCAGGGAGAAGAAAATCTGCCCTCAGATTACCAGCCAAATTTCCTCTTCAAAGCCCTGTGCTTCATCGCCACTGAAGGCCAGGACTTCTGTTATAAGAAAGAAGCTGCCTGCTGGCCAGCAGCTGCGAGCAGCCCGGTGCTGCCAGCCTGGCACTGGCCTCTCGGGGGCCAAGCGCCGCCACACCCCACAGGGATGCGCAAGCACCAGGCTCCATCAAAAGACTAACTG
>NW_009952533.1:8028121-8046907 GCF_000747805.2 Chaetura pelagica | reverse complement strand
GGGGGGGTGTGATTTAGTGGGGTGTCAACTCAAAACTTCTCATCAAATACATACATGCATTTGAAGGCAAATAAACCGCTTTGATGCTGCTCCCTGGTGAAGTCTACAACTTAGCATAGAGGACGAGGCAAACAGACTTTCATATTCAGAGAAGAGGTGGGAGATTAAAAATTAGAGATGAAGAAAGCACACACTTGTACTGAACTTTCAAAACAAGTTATTCCAGTTTAACATTTTTCTTCCCTTACTGACGTAGCATAAATAAGAACCAATGAAGTAATGAAATGCAAAGCTTATCCTGCAGCATGAAAGTATTATAATTGTGCTGTGCTTTGCTAATTTTAGAAGATGAAGAAGAATGACTATACTGTAATAAGTCAAATATAAATATACAAGGCCATCCAATCACCCATAGCGCGTTTGGCCCATATTATTCAATTCTTCTTCATGTCTTCTCAATTTGAGGCAGTAATATCAGCAAAGAATTCCTTTAAGACCTCCAATTTGCTAGAGAAAAACAAACCTAATTTACTCCAGAGAAAAGTTTACCAGTCACAATCTCCTTTACTTCAAGGCTGAACTTCTGCCTGTAGCTTTCTCCACCTAAGACACACAGATGTCAGACAATAAAAAGTATTAAGTCTAGCATCTTCACATTGCTCCAAGCCTCTTGTTGGTTTTACCAGCACTTCCAATGGGAAAGCCAGATTTTCATCACTGTGGTACCCACACACTGGGCTAGCATCAGTGCAGTATGAAGACTGCAGTTTTGTATATGACACTTAAAACAATTGGAAAGGAAATAGTGAAAAAAACACAAACAAAACAAAACAAATAAACAACAAAGAAACAAAAAGAAACCAAAAGATGAGCAGTCTACTGAGAAGTTTTAAACAAAGGAACATGTTGCCTTCTAGTCACTATTTCCAGATAAAAACCACTGTGGGTCATGGCTTCTCCTGTTACCAAAGCCAGCATTTTGCACAAATCTTCTTCCAGTATCACAGATTAACAAAGTCTGATAAATACCTGGAAAAACGGAGACAGAAGCCACAAGAAAAGCTATACATGAGTATATGCATACTATCTCTGCTTTAAGTTACTCTGAAAAACTTTGGACTATCTAGCCTAAGCAAACTTTGACATGCGTATTAGGAAGGCTATCAAAATAGGAAAAATCAGGAAATCCCAGGATTACAAATCTGTGTTTCCTTCCAACCATTTGGGAGTTGGGAGAGCAGAAGGGAAAAAATAATCTGGAGATGTTTTGTTTCAGCGGAGCTGTATTGTTGGTCTTATGAAGAAATTTTTTTTTTTTCATGTTAAAATATCTAGTTTTTTATTGTGACAGAAGTTGAATATTTTATCAAAACAGTTTTCTACAAAGGTCGTTAAAACAATGGATTATAATGAAATATTTCAATTCATTTAGACAGCATTTCTCATATGACTCTTGCTGAAAACTTTCTTGTTTGAGGAATGCAAGGTTCTTAGAGAGACACAGATGTTACACACCAATGTTCAAAGGGACAACAAAAAGCAATTTTAAGCATAAAAAAGTCCAACTTTTCTAACAGACCAGATTCTACAGCTGAAGCAGTTAATAAAACTGGCAAAAAAGTACATTAACTGCAGAACTTGATTCGAAACCAGACTTATTTCACACATTATTCTGTTTAACAAAATACTGATCAACCTACATTAACTATGATTAAGTAGCTTACTTGAAAAATTCTTTGCTAAGTTTTACTTAGTATTAACTCAGTAAGCTTAGTCCAAGAGAAAAACAGAAGAAAATGTAACTGGAACAATTTTCCTTGGCATTGAAAGTGTTATGCTGAATACACTAGATCTTCTCAGTAAAAGAAATTGTTTGTAGTAGGTAGTTACATGAAATACCAAAAATACCCCTATGATGGCCTCCAAAGGCCACCCGAAAGACTAAGAAGGTAGTGAACTTGGGGAGACAGGAGATGTTTTAAAAGAAGGGGGAAAAAAAAAATAAAAATCACCTCACTCGATACAAACTGTCCATCAACACAAACGTTTTCAACAAAATTCAAAACAATTTCAAAGACCATTGATAAGAAAAACATCAGCCTCCATTTAATGTCCTTGGAAACTCATGTCCCTGCACCCTGAGCCATTCATTTATTTTTTAAATATATAAGGATGGTTACAGTATTTTTTGAGTATGTCTCATTTCACACAATCTGTAAAATAGTGGTATCACCATTATGAGGTGTGTCTCAAAAGCATATAGATTTCATATGCCATTAGTGTGTCACACCACAGGGGCATATTTTGTTAACGCTATGTAAGATGTTACAGCACATTCACTTAGCTCTGCAGACTTTAACCACACTCACCTAACAAGACAGGCAAGTTTGGCTTATACAACACGTAAACAAGCCTTAGAGCAAACATGCAGTAGAACAAGTTGAAACATTGGTTACATTAGTTAAACCTCATTACACCTGAGTAGCCTCTTCATTTCCAGTTATTCCCATTTAGAACACTGCAGGTTAGCAAGATCAGAAAATAACAAGTCATCATCTCCATCCCCCCATTCCAGGAATACCTCACATAGAAAGATGCAGCAGAACAATTGTTAAAGTGCACAAACAGCTCTGGATTGCTTCCAAGTTGCTTTCACATCTATATACAGACAGCTCTATCTTTTCCCCCTGAGCACGGTCATTGCAAAACTCAAACATACAGGCTGATCAGTTTTACCCCAATTGGCAGGAGCCTTTGGTACCCTGAACGACACTCATTGGTATGTGCAAGACCTGGTGAGTAGGCTCACGCAACTGCTTCCTTCTAGACAGCAGCAGGCTTGGACTACATTATTAGGACATTTGCAATACATAGATTCCTTCTTGTGCAGAGTAATTAGTTCTGTTTTGTCACACAGCATTTTTAAAGACCTGTGAAAACAGAAAGCAATAGCCCCAGTGGTCATATCACCACTGTAGAAGTATCTCCCAGTTCCAAATCACTTCATACTTGCCTGACACAGGTTGGTAAGAGTATCCAACAGAGGCTCAGCCCAAGGAAGACAAGACTGGGACTGTAAGAAGCACTCAAAGATTTCAAAGCTTTTTAGCCCTTTCAGATGAGGGAACATGTGATGGATTCTGCTGGCTTCAGGTTTTGTTGTTGTTTTTTTAAAAAAAAGTTTATTTTATTATTAGAGTATTAAGATAATGAAACAAAAGAAAAAATTGCTTTATAGTTAAAATTACATTCTTTCAGGGGTCGCCTTTCACATTTGTGTTTGCTTTTATATCTCAATGGAATGCAAATCATGTCTGCTATTTGGGGCTTTACTTAAGGATGACCACAAAGAAACTTTACAGCTGATGCAGAAGACAGCAGCTTATCTTGGCAGCACTCCTAACAGAGCGCAGATAATTCCCATGCTCTCCAGCCTGTATTCTGTCAATTGTTCCTATGTACAAATTCAAGCCATGTCAGCCTTACTGAATCTCCATATAGGCAAAGTCGCAGCAACAAAGGAATCTTTCACTCTACACAGGTTAGACTAAGAAAGAGCAAATACGTTTAAAACCTGTTACATGCTTTCCAAGCTAGAGCAAGAGAAAGATGGGACAATTTTTCAGTGAGAACCTTCCTGAAAACATTATTCACAACTCCTTCCTTTGGAAATCTACTATCTCAGAAAGAGAGAACAAAAGTGAGGAAAATAGATATTTCCATTATTTTTCTTCTCTGTAAGGTGTTCATATCCATTTAGCATGTTTTAGGGGGGCAAGGGGGAGAATTAAAATTGTCATTTTTAAACATGGCAGATAATAAGCTGTACAAAAGTAACATGCCCAGAGAAACTAGAGTCAACACTAACACCATCCTTGTTTAAAACCAAACCTCACCCTTCTACACGTAGGAGCATTTCACAAATATACACACGTGAATAGAATAACCTATAAATCCTTTGTACACAGAATATGAGAAATCAGCCTTAATTAGGATCTGAATGAAAAAAATAGTTTAATCAGTTCACCCCAATCTTAACACAAAGTTTAAAAACAAACAGATAAATATGTAAGAGCAGACAGGAACATAAATGATGAAAATAGTTGCTGCATTTAGAGATACAAAATATGGTTAGCAAGCCTGACAAAAAAAACATGACACCTGCTATAGTTGGCTGTCTGAAAAAAGCCTACATGCCCATCCAATGACAAAGGTGGACTCTGTCATGTAAAGTGTTCCTGGAATAGGCAACAGTAGCAGTCAAGAAACTTAATCATTAGAAAACCTGGGTGTATTTTAAAGAAACAGAGAAAGCAAACTGCAAAGGCAACTTCCAAGAAAAGTAGAAGATCCACTTAATTTGGCAGTGAAACATTAGTGACAGCAGCATACTGAAGACAAGTCAGCAGAGATAAGGCAGCACTAAGGAGCAAAGGAACTGAAGCATGTGCCACTGATGTAAAGCTTACATAAAATGAGCATGGGGAGTCATCCATGGACAGATCAATAGCAAGAAAGAGCAAAGATTAAAAAGATATGAGCTAGCACAGAACTTGTAGATCCCCAAGGGAAAGTGAGACTAAGAGGAAAACTTAAAAAAAAGGGAAGGAAAAAAAAACCAACAGACTACTACCTTTTTAGTAGAGACATGAATCAAGTTACCAGAGCAGCCGAGTATAGTGTCACACGGCTAAATACAAAAGCTCAAGTAAAGAGTTATTGATTGTTTCTGAAGTAAGATGAAAGGGGGAAAAGTAGCAAGAATGAATGAACTCTTGACACAAGAATCAGCTTGGAAAAGGTCACCTGCAGGCCTCAGCAGACATCTATAAAAGTCATGAGGAAAGACTGAAGCAGGCAGAAGCCAAGGCTTCCCAAACACGAAGATGTACCAGTAGATAAGTTTTCTGGGAAAGCTCTTGGCTCTGAATTTTGCTCCCGCCTCCCCCTTACAGGTGACCTTCTGGGAACACTGAAAGGCGTATTTATTCACCCAGGTTTTTGCCTGAAGGATACAGCGATGGGTATGAAGATTTTCCTACTAGGAAGGCAATGAGATATCTTTTGTTGGCACATCATTAATTTCTAAGTTGTTTAAATTGTTTTAATGACTATATATACACCAAGAGGTTATGGTAGAAGCTGAAAAACATACATTTCACTTTATTATAATTAGAATATATACTTATTTGGACACTGACCTAAGTTTTACCACACTCAACAGAAGCTCAACATGTTCTTTCAAATAATTTCATTAACAATACTTAATTTTTAATCCAGAACTATAACAAACAAAGAGGACTCTCTCATTTTGTTTTTTTTTTAACTAAGATTATAGATAACTAAAAGAGGTGGGGTTCAAGCAATATGTCCTAGTTATCACATGCAATAATTACCCAAAACAAAGTTTCTGAATTATGCTAAAGAAGCCATAAAGATTGGTTGGGTTCTGCCTAATCTTCACAATACATCCTTGGGAAAGCCTGTGAAATTATCCTTGTAAATCAAATGCTACAAAATACTGCAGTGGCACCTTTTTCCACAGATGAGTAAGAAGTTGTTTGAATGCTACTGGTAATAACTGCACTCAGAGCAACTACTACTTTCTTCCAACCTGTCTCTTCCTACCTACGTAGCTAGTAGTTCAGAGATCATTTGAGCAAAAAATAAAATAATCAGTGTGGGACACGGCACTTCATGAAAAGCCAAGATTAACACACTGAGTCAACAACTTCTATTTTGAAATAGTTTAATTCTCTTAAGGAGATGACTGCTTTCTCCAAATGATGTAGACATGTCTGCTGTTGTCTGGGCCAATTCAGAGACTTGTTATTCACTACTCAGTTGATTTCAAAATCAAACTACCCCTTCAGAAAGTTGCAGAGACTATGACATCACATTTATGATAATTTATTGCACAATTACAGTGGCTACATCCCTGGATTTTATTTCGTGGGAAAGCCTGTTTCTACTACAGTCTCAACCATTTTCTTGGCTTAGGTCCATTCTCAGAGTTACTAGTTTTGGTATAAAGCTTAGTGTGATTTTTTTTTTTTTCCCCATAACATTATAAAGGTGTTTTATATCAACTTAAGGCTGTGCAGTTCAATTTTCTAGAGAAATATTTGCACTTCAAATTGAGACTTACTGGAATTTCACAAGCAACTCAGCAAAGCACCCCTTAACTGTTTGCTAAAAATCACACAACGCCCTCCACAAGATTTGATTTTAATACTACTTACGTCTTCTCAAAGAAACACAAATGCCACTATCCTTTGAGGAGGCAAGATTGTCATCTCCTTAGATGAATAACAATAATGCAATCTCTGAAATTCAATGCAAGAGTATCATTGAAAAACCTCCATTTACAATGAAAAGACTTGCACAACCATGTGTTACTTATTCACTAGAACTGATTTAAAAGTACTGTGGAATATTACAAGACAAGTTATAGTAATGCAAATGATTGAAAGAGATGGTTTCATTATAATTTGGTCAGTGTTATCTTCATTCTAACCAGAAATAGTTCATATTACAAGCCTAAATTAAAAGGCAATAGTAGACAGGTCCTGCTATACTGTAACTACAGGACCCAACCCTTACATTTTTTGTTCTGATTCAGCAAAACTTTCACCATACAGAGGACACAAAAGTATTTTCTACATTATCTAATAAGGCATTTATTTGAATATCTACCTTTTAGTTTCAAGTATTCCAAAATGCATTTAACAAACTGGTAAAATAAAAGTTTTCGTATATTTGTTTTCATATTCAGTTTCCACGTGGTATAATGTTCTTAAGAAATATGTTGCTATCATTTTAGACTGGAATATATTATAAACAGGATACTTTCTTGTATCACACTTGTTTATTCCTAATTCCTTAGCATCATTCATTACCCAAATTACACCCCCATGAAAATAACTTTCATGCTCCAAATACAGAAAACTCACTTCAGTCCCAAACATAGGAGTCTGTAATTCCAGCCACCATTGTGGAAAGAAATGCAAATTATTTCATTAGACACCAGCAAAGAGTGTAAGGAGGCGATGACAACATAAAAGGCATCCAACCCATTCACAACTTCTAAGATGAGCTACCAGGTCCAAAATCTCTCAAACTTATCTTTCTGATGAACTCCATTTTTTCCTTTACTGACCAGACAAGAACAAATGGCAAAAGGGAAAACCCTGTGCCCCTGTACATCTGCAAACTCAGCCAGGAGAAACTGGAACACGAGGCATTCCTATGGCATGTAACAGCAGGGTTCTTTTGCTTTGACTGTCTGTTCTGAAATTGGTATTAAAATAGGCTACAGCAATATTCTATTGCTTTGTTGTATTGGCACAACCTGCCAAATTCTTTTTTTTTGTTTCGTTTTTACATCATCTGCATGGAAAATATGCTTCCCATGCTAAACACAACACAGTCAAAAATCAAGTAACTGTTGAAAAAGTGGCACTTACTCTCTCTTTTTTACAAGAAAGCACAATTAAGAAGTCAGTGTAACATTCAGGGTTTTCTTACCTCATCTAGTCTGTCCTAAATATATTTGACTTATTCTCACCTCTTCTTATACAGCAGCAGGAGGAATCAGAGAGGGAAGTGAGATGAGAGGTGGATGGTATGGTACAAATGCAAAGTTGCCAAAACAAGGACTGGATCTTTCTGTCTCCATTTACCAATTCCATTTATCAGTTCCACGTGTAGTTGCAGTGTAGGAGCTGCAGAGTTCAGCACACTGTGAGGCTAGTCTACCATGATTCAAGATGAATTTTCCAAATAAAAGACATAAACCAGCAAAGAGATGTGAGTGCATCAGGAGAAGTGGGGAGTCCCTATGGTTTTCAGCTGTATCTTCCATGCATCATTCTGGAGTCACCACCAACACGCAAAAGAAAAAAAAAAAAAAAAAGATTTTTCAAAGCTCAGAAGAGTAGTAATAGAAAAAGCGAGGAAAATACACACTCATATTTTTGCAGCTTTTACAAATATGACCTAAGAGGTCCAGCAGGCTGATAGAGGCAGACCACGGGTCCCAAAGTGCCCTGTGTTATCATCTTGCCTTGCAGTGAAAGAATCCAAAACATGAGCTAAGTCCCAGCGTCAGGCCAGGCAGTGCTTTTCACAAGTGACTGGTTAAACAGCAGACACCACATGTATCCCAGCAGTGTATGCACATGCAAGATACAAGAGAGAAAGAAGAGACAACAGCAACAGCAGAAAGACTTGAGGCAACCTAGTTGCTACTGTTATTAACTTCAGAAGCTTGTAACCCACTGTTTATACTGTTTTTATCATCATTTACCATTCACCTGCTTGTCCTGATCAGCAGAGCAGCTTTATCAGTTTAGAAGATTGGAAAGACAAGGAAATCAGCTGGCCACAGAGGTGTGCAGCAAGCAGCTTATCCAACATGTACACAAGTGAATTAGCTTCCCAAGTACATTGCCAGCGGGACCCCCCGCACCTTCTTAAACACAACTTCAACATTTGGAAAGATGCCAGGAGCAAAATGTTTGTTTACTGAAGGCAGGAAGAGCTACCTATGATTCAGACATTAGGAAGTGACAGGAAGGACTAAACTATGCAATTTAAAAGTATGAAAATAAATACAAAATAGTTGCCATGAGAGGAAGGAGGAGGAATCTTCTCTCTCACTCGTACAAAGCTGAAGTGATGATTAGCAGGAGGCCCCTGTAGGATTTCTTCACCTTTTAACCCTCATCCTAAAGCCTCTGGCCAGGGACTTTCCTCCTTAGCACTGAGTAAGAAACATCTGTCCAGCTCAGTCTCCCAGCTGGAAAGGACAGATCATGGTCTTCCTTATTCCCTATTTTGTTTAAGCAGAGAGAGATTTGAGAGAGGAGCACTCCATCTGCCCTCGCTTTAAACAACAACTACCAGAAGCAAAGGATCCAAAAGCGGACAGAAAGAAGGCTTGTTTTTCAGTCAGCTAAGGGAGGAGGAAACATACTTCAGCTCTGTCAGATGCTGGTTGCAGAAACTGATAGGGAAACCTCTTCCCGTAAGCAGAAAGCAAGGAGAAGCACCCCGATGGGAATAGCATTGCCTTCCCAGCAGTTGTTGGAAGCAATCATATCTCAGCAGTGTTGCTTATGACTTTGCACCTCCCCTCCACAATTTGTTAGATGGACTCTCCACAGCACACACCTAGCAGGAGTTTTAAGTTTGTTAAGTCTCTGTGTCAGATTAACATGCCCATTCCAAGGCTAAAAGAGCAAACGAGGTTTGAGTCACAGTCAGCCACAGCTACATTGCAAGAAAATGCCAAAGAACACTATCAAATGTATGTAATGACAATAGAGCCTCCATTATGTAATAAGTAAAGATCTTCCTGCCTCTTGCTTTATAAACCAGACAATAAATTCCTGCTCTCTTTTTTAAAAAATGTATTTATTTATTTATTTCCCCTGGAGCTGCAGAGATTCTGAGATAAAGAGCTGTCAGGTCAAGGAAAAGTGCAAAGAAGTGTGAATTAACTTAGCAATGAAGTACACACCATGGCAGAAAACTCTGTAGTTACTTGTCCTGGGACAAAATTACCCTGAGATGAAACCAGGGTTAAGTTTCCCAAATTACACAAATGAGTCATTTGAATGCTACCCTTCACTTTTTCTCTTTGCCCCCTGCCCCATTTCTCCCTTCCCCTCCCCAAAACTTCAGAAAGGAAAAAACTGGGTTTATCTTAGTAATGACTGACTCTTGAGTGCATGTAAGTGTGTGTTGTCTGCTGACAGACCTTTAGCAGTGAAAAGCAACTCAAGGTATTTTTCGTAGTGGTGACAAGCTTATGCAATTTAACTTCATTTGTGCACAAAGACAACTGCATTAGATAGGTCATAACTAAGAGCGTGACATGATCTCAGCTTTGAGCTTTAAGGGCATTATTTCACACTGAGTAACAAGTCATTAGACTGCAAAACTTATCCACATAGAATGATGTAAATAAGTTCAGCAATAATTACATAGAAATAGTAAATGAAAAAGCATTAGAACATGCAAGATTCAAGAAGGTAGTCTTATTGTTATACCTACTCTTGCACAAGTTTCCTCCCTTAGAAACAGGGAAGGACTTTGTAAACAAAAAATGTGCCTAATCCCATAAAAACTTCATGCAGTACAACATGCACTTGAAAGAAAGACATTTCTTTAATGAAAAGCACAAGAAGTCACAGAATTATATAACAAGTGGTATATTCAAATGTGGTAAATTTCTGTCAGTTGGTGGCTTAAATCTCAAATCAAGTTCATTTAGATCACTACTTTCTAGGAAAGCAGAACCGCCAGGTGATATCACGCCCATAGCCTACACCTCTGACAATTCCAGCACATCAGCAGAACTGGGAAAAGACTGGGTTGCATAGGTGAACCAAAGGAACCAGTTATAACAAGACATTTGAGAAGTCTCCTCTTGTCACACCCTAGACTCCCAAACACTCATGCTTATAGCTGGGGGATTCTCTACAAGCTCCCTAAAGTCTCCTGCATTCCCAAGGCAGGCACCACATGCCAGAGCACTCTACTGCCTCATCTGTTCCGAGAAATGCCAGTCTCTTCTGTTTCAAACCACACTCCAGACCCTCCCCTCTTCCCACCCCACCTGTTTTGATAGTGTGGGATTTTTTTTGTTGTTGTTTTTGTTTTGTTTTGCTTTGGGTTTTTTAATAAAACTATGCAAGGACAAATGAACAATTCTCCTCACACTGACAATCCTCTTAGCTGTTTCTTGAAAAAAGAACACAATATAAATCCTTACAATAACCACTACAAGCATCAGATAAACTATCTCCATTTCTTTCCTAACGTGCTCTTGACTTTTCAGTGCTGGGAAGAAGCAGACTTGCTGTCAGTATTTCCCCATATTCTTAAGGATCACAAATATTTATATGCTTTTTTAAAAAAAATCATAACTCTTTGCTGGATTCTGTGTAAGGACTTTGGACTTCATCAAGATTAATGATTGCTCACATGCTCTACACCAACTGGTTTCAAAATGCAGCCCTTCTGAAGTATCAGTCCCCCCCTGCACTATCTGCAAAAACCAGGCACAGCTTCTCTACTACATCTGATCCTGCTTAAGAACCTACATGCAAACACAAATGTCAGAAATCTGTACAAGAAACATGCATTAAGTGTGAATGGGAAAATTTGTCTAGCCCATTACGTGACTCAGTGCACTTATTCTTCACACAAAGGGAAAATGACAAACTGACACACTGTTTTCAGAATTGCTTGGTTTTTTTATAAACAGTTACCATTACATTTTAAAACTGAAAATCCATTTTTACTGGATATTACTTGTGTATTTTCCCTTTTAATAACTCTCCTGAATAGACTGTAATTCTCATGTGTTGATTGTATCAAAGGTCTATTTGAAGGCAGGGGTATTAACTGTATTTGAATAGCTTCCTGTATTCTTATTCCATACCCCAAATCCAATGCCATGAACTCCTACTGTCAGCAACACCTACAGAAGATTTCTTTTGTTTTTAAATCCCAAGCCCCAGACAACAGAGAAAAATAAACCAGAGTCTCTCTCTTTTTATGGGACTTTGGATTTTTTCCTTTTCTTTTGAGACAGAAAAACTGAAAAGCCCAAAGGTAGCTGTAACCCCAGAGAGGAACGTGCTGGCCTGCACCACTCAAACCCATCACATTCCTCCTGGGGTGGAGACAGGCTTTCCCTGGAGGAAGGCAGGCAGCAGATCTGCCATCACTCTGCCCCAGGGCAGGCTGTGCTGGAAAGTGGGTGGGGAAGCAGATTTAGTTTGTGACCGCCACTGTCGACACTGCCATGAAGGGTTTATCTGGCATTGTTTTCACTTATAAAGTAGCAGGACAACCCACATGTGACCAACCAGCCTGCTGAAAAGCTCTTTTGTGGGAAACAGGCAAAGAGACAAGGTTGCTTTCTCCTGCTAGGCAAGGCCACCCCAATACCCTGCCACCATCTCCAGCCACAAGCCTTGCTTTCACACAGCCCCACATCAAGATTCCCCATCGAAGCTGGCCAGTGTGTAGCAGAAGACAGAAATTACCTCTTTAAAGGCAGAGGAGGCAAAGCTTTATTCTGGCTTCCTAGAAACTCTCAGAGAAAATTACAAGCACAGCTCCTGAAAAAGCACCATTTTATTTCTTTTTTTCTTCATTTTTTGGTATGGGGGGTTGGGTTTTTTTGTTTGTTTTTGGTTTTGTTGTGGTTTTTTTTTTAATCATTCCACCAATAAATTGCTGTACAAAATAAAACCAAGCAAACCAAGCAAACCTTTTAATTTAATTCCATTCTGGATGTGGGGCCTAAACTTAGCTGTCCAGAAGTGACAAGCTGGTATACAAATATGGCACAGCCTCCTAGCAGAAGCAGCATCTCTTTTTTAAGGTATGTTTTTACACAGAATTATTTGTATTATTGTGTACAGATATTATATACAATAATACACATGCCATATGGACATAACTGCCTAACTTTAATTACATGTTGTTATACCAGAAGTTCCAAGAGAGACAACTATCATTCTGTCATTTAGCCCAAATAACTGCCATTTACCTGGAAAAAAAAATAAAAACATTAAGAAAAAAGTGTCACCATAACCTCAGCAAGTTTAAGATTAAAGCTGTCATTTTGGTGCATAAAATGCAATGAAATATATTCCTTCCCTTCAGCTTACAAAAAAAAAAAAAAAAATTGTTAAGAGAGTTCAACAGTTAATTCAGTCTCTTTTACCTCACAGAATGTTACCTTGTTAATCTTACAATGTTACCTCATAAACAGTTCCCTACTGGACACTGCTAAGGACACAGTCAGATACTACCTAGCGAAAGATTATTTTTTACAACTAAAAGCAGTGTGGCGTGTTCCCAAAAGCCTTGAAAGTTAACGATGAGAAACAAAACTTTTGTCAACAGCAAGGCAGACACAAGCACAAAAACCCAACTACATAACCTTTTATTGGAAGCCAGCTTTGTTACTTGTTTTTCTTTAAAAAAAAAAAAAAAAAAAAGCTCAAAAATACAACTAGCATATTGCACTGAGTAATATTTGCAAAGCTAACACTATTTGTACAACTATGAACACTTTTCCTAAAGTAAACAAGTCAGAGAACTCATAAAAGAACTGCAATAGCCTAATCAAGAATTGATAGAGTGGGAATTGAGAGTAAACAATACTTTATTTTTGGTCTGGAGACTGCGGAATCATCCCCCAGGATGCTTCCTTCTCAGATTTAAAAAAAAAAAAAAAAAGAGTAAAAAAAAAAAAGTAGCACTTTCTTGGAAATACTTGATTGTACATATAGAGATCTGAATTCATATTGGAGTCCCCAGAACAGCTGCAAATTACATTGGGCTAACAGTGTTCACCTGTACAGAACACATACCTGCCTTGGCAAGATTATTCCTTTCTCTCTGATCTTTCTCCCTGCCTTGCTCAAGTAATTTGCATGACATCAGGTCTGTCCCTTCTAATGAAATACTGCAATTAACTTATTGCAACAGTTGAAATTGCTTCTATTGGCAATAAAATGATTAGTCATTGAAGCACAGAAAATTTTAAGGTCAATTTGAACAAGTCTCAAGGCTGTCCCTGCAATACTATGAAAGAAATTGGGATGAAAAATATAAGGATGTGTACCTTAATGTTTACCTGCTCTACATAAAAATAAAACTTTAACCTCATTAGTTGTACTCCCCTTCTTGATTTAAGAAAGTATTTCACCCAGCATAGTTTGATGACATCTATTTTTAGACCAGAAAAAGCTGACAACAAGACTAAACAAGTATGAGATATCCAAGCCAGAGCCACTACAATATACAAAATTACTGCAGTTTGAATCACTGATGTTTTTACCACTTTTTGCCAAGACTTTTTTCAAAGCCATGAGCCAAATTCAATGGGAAATAAACGTGTTCTATATGTCCATAAGAGATTACATTTGAATTACATTTGATTCCAATAATCTGGTCCAAATGTCATGTCAAAAATGTCTAACAAAACCGAAAACAAACAAAAAAAACACACAAAAAAACCCAAACACAAACATGAAAAAAATCCATGCCTCAGAAGCGTCCAGGTCATGATTCCAAAACTTTTAAAATCTAAAGAGAGAGAGAAAAGGACACTGGAAACAGTTTTATGTCACTTTCCTCTTTCTAAATAACAGACTGTTGAATATCAAGATGAAAGATGAAAGTTATTATCTCTCATCTAAAAGAGCGACCTGGTCAAACAAAGGTTTCCACAACTGATGCTTATTTTGACACTCAAGGCCCAGACTTTTTTTAAGCTAAACTGTCCAATTGAAATATTATTTTCTCAAAATATCCAATTCACATTTATTTCACACAGCTCTTTTGGGCTTACAGGTATGCAAAACAAGGTCATCTGCGCCTAATTGGAAGTTAAAGTCATGGTGTTTCATTATTTCCTCTGGTTAGTACATGTGTTGCTTACAACACTGCAAGACACTGTGCATGAAGGAGCAGCTACTATGTAGCATCAAGAAAGTGGAAGACATTAATTTGTATTCCCACTTCCCCCTGTTAGGTCTTCATTGAATTGTAATGCCCTGCCCTGAGCTGATCCAAATCAGTAATAACACACCTACCAAAAGACAAAAGCATAGTGAAAGGGTACCCATAAGCTGCTATACATACAACTAAGAATTATATTCAACATCAAAAAAGTAGTAACTTTACTATCAACTACTATGGTCCCAAATTAAGGGTTACTATTCAGCAGCTGTTAAGCAAAACTGTTCACATGAAAGAAACATCATTAGAAGACCTGGCTTATGCCATATGTCCAGCAGACCACACGTACTTCAAGAGGAATGGCACAATTTCTGCTACTTCAGTCTCCGACTTTCCTATCTACACCAAGAAAAGATGCATTCAAGCAGTTCAGGAACACTCTGACCAATGGAGGTCAGAAACATTTATATTAACAGTGTATATCAATGTGGTATACTACATGAATATTAGAATAACTAGCAGGATACTTATCTTACTTAGCACATGCATACTAGACCGTATACACTGACACCTACTCTTACCCTCTGAAACCATCCACTAGTAATTAATTCAGAGCATCCACCATAGGTCAAGCACTTTCAGTGCTGTGGCTTTGGCAGCAGAGTCAACACCAGCTGCTAATGTCCTATAAAAGACAATAAACACTTGTGCAATGAGTTCCTTGCCCCTCAAGTGAGCCTGACCCCCAAACAATAAGTTTAGGAAGTAAGTATACCCCCAAAGCAATACCCAACATCATTTCAGCATCTTCAGTTGCCACACAAAACAACACAACTTCCTTCTACAATCAAGAAAAAACTATGTTTAGTCATGCTTTTGAATTCATGGTTTAGGATTTACTAACCCATGTTTAAAAATACCAGAAGTCAAAATACTGGTTCCTGCACAGTGCACAGCAGAAGGGAAGGGACAGACCTCCTTGCCAAAGGCAAGGTTTCTGCATGAACACCAATTCCTGCAAGCTCTTCAGCAACTCCTGGAGGAGCACAAGCACAATCAAATCCAGAACATTAATATGTCACATAATGTTAGTTGATTACACTCATCTGCCTTGAGTTAACTTGGCCCAGCTCTACATCACTGAGTGATGTCAAACAAGCTCATCTTGTGTTGTTTTTTTCTGTAAACCAACTGGTTTCTTAAATTTGCTCACTACGCTTGCACAAGATCACAAAAAAAAAAAAAAAAAAAAAAAGGCTTTTGTCAGTCACTGTAGCTTTTACCAGATTACAGCTATTCTGCTGAATAAAACATTTCTTAACACCATTACATATCCTAGCACATTTAGGTTTTACTCAAGACAAAAGAGGCACCTATGTGACTAGTGCCAAAGAGCAACTGCCAAACAAAACTACAGTAAAATATTCTCTTTCTATTACTCCTGTACCTACACCATTTTAGCCCATAGTTCAAGCATCAATAACTAGCTTAATAGTCTGGCTTTTGTTAGTCATTGCCTACAATGGAGAACATTATAATAAGTAAAGGATGCTATATGTAGCCTCCTCTGAATTGTATCAGTGTCCCTTATGCCCTAGGGAGACCAACCCTATTTCTCATTTTTAAACTCTTTGCTTTTAAATAATTAAATGCACAATCAATAGGAATAGTCAAGCAACCAAAGGATTTTTAGTGATAATTACATCAAAATGAAGGTTTTGTAATTTACTTTCAAAATCATCTTACAAACTCTTGTAAGTACAGGGAAACCTACTGGATACGGAAAAATCTGAACCAACTTGCCAGAAAAAGTGTATTCTCCTTTCCCAATATAGTCTACACAAGATGTTTTTTATAAAGTTTTATGTTTTATCAAATAAAATTTATTGCACTTTAAAAGGGACATGTTAGAATACTACGAGAATTATTATATTACATCAGTAGACTTTCTACAAATCCTGATTTTAAGCACATTCAGCTGCCATGCTGAGCCCTAGCTACCACCCAGACAAAAGCGTAGTAGTTCTAGCAAGAATTTAGAAGACTTATTCCCATTCCCTCAAGCTTTTCTCCCTTCCTTTACCAAGGACAGCTGTGTTTGAATATCCGGTGGTTTCTAAGCATAATGGCAGTAAAAATTCCTCTATGCTGCTACCACAAAGAATCTGCTATTTTCACTGGCTCATGCGCAAGAGAACTGCAACGTAGCAGAAAACCAAGAAGCCAAGGTTTAGTACCACTTTTTTAAGAGACAGGTGGAGAGAAAGGGGCTTTCTAATTCCATCTTTTAAAATCAGGAGACCAGAGCAGAAAAAATACAGCAGGTTAAATTGAAGACACGTATGTTTGCAAAGTTGAAGGCAACAGAACAAGTGAGGAAATAAAATAACACAGCGGGGTAGCAGAAGCTGTGAAAGTTAGTGGTCCCTCATCCCTACACACAAACAAGTTCCTTTATGTACTTGCACAACCACTGCATATAGGCTGTAGAGACCTGTGCAGGATTTAGCCCCAGCTCCCCCTACTGAATCCACATCCTCATCTCAGACCCCCAGCTGACACCACAAGTTACTTATGCTTTCCCCAGAGATCTGCTGCTGGAAAGGATCAATCTACTCCAGCAAACAAACTGTTCTGAATACCAGCTCCAGGGAACCAGGTGCCAATGGTTATCAGAAAGTTACTTCCATGCCAAAACCACGTGAACAAGACATGCAAATAGGACTCTTTAAGGGGGAAAAAAGATACCTATGGTATTAAGGCATTTATTCAAGGAAATCTGATTTTTCCACCTGTAGGACAGTATTGGTTGGGTTTTCCTTTTTTTTTTTTTAGCTTCAAAATGATTGTAGGCTAGATTTAATACAGTGTCCAACTGTTTCAAACTAAAAATTGAAGTCCCTGTGAAACATATGTCTATGTACCAGCTTCAAAGTGTTTCTTTTCACCGTTCCTAAGAACCGAAACCATATTTAACTGCGGTTTCAGACTTTTTATCTCCCTTCCCAGATGGTAACCTGGATTTGCCCCAGCACTTCTACACAAAAACTAATAGAGCGTGAAGTCACAATTTTCCATATATATATGTGAAAAGTATGTGTTGCAGAAAAGCAGTTTCCTATTGAAATCACTTTGCCATCTTTTTGTCTGGTGTAGCCTCTTGAAATACCAGCAGGATAAAACACAGCTTTTAAAAACTCAGCTCCTCTGTGCCTCTGCCCAAGAGTAGAATCACAGACAGCATAAGCCAATGCTTCAATCAGTGCACTCAGTGAAGTTCATCATCTTAAGTATGTCAACTTTTTGTTTGCTTGAAGATGGTGATCCTGATGTCAAGGTCACTTTTCAGTCTTGGAAGTGAGCGTGAACCTTTAGCCTACAACTGATCTGGCACTACAGACAAGCAGGAGGAATTTTACTTTAAGTCCCCTATTAAACAATACCTTTCTTTAACACAAGCAGACGACAGCCTAAAAAAACACACAAGATTTAAACTTACAACCTTATGGCCTACAGTGCATGCAGATGCTAAACCAAGTCACCTTCATATGAGCTTGCCTGGTCAAAAAGCAGATCCCCCTTTCAAGTGAAAATTAAGGAATTACTTCTTTAGGATGAGGAACCACCCAACCAATACCGTAGCCAGGATTTTCCCCTCAAAGGTTCTGATGTTATTCCAGTATGAAAGTGGAGCTATAAATACACTGAAAGGGCAGTTACATGGAAAAAAGCTAGCAAATTTAAGGACTGATTTATGGTATGGATTTAGGAGACCAAACTCCTGCTTGGAATTCTCTCCATTGACAGCCAGCATAAGTGTACATGACTGAGACTTTGAGAAGGAAATGTACTCAAATTTAAAAAAACATTAACTCTGCTCTAAATTCCTACACATTGGTAAAGTGGTATCCTGCAAATATACACGTACACATACAGGACCAGCCAAAAAAACAGACTGTGTCCAACTCAGCAGTGAAGCACAGCCTTGCCATGACCTACCAGGATGTTCTCTTTGCAAGTCTGATACTGTGTCCTTCACGTGAACGGGATTATTATATTTTTTTTGCCATTGGGAACCAGGGAATGGGCTATCTCAAATATTATTTTTAATTGAAAAAAAGTCTCGTTTCACAAATTTCCTGACATTTGAAAAGTTGCCCGTAACAGCAACAGTTCCTCAAGAAGTGGTTGCTAATCACTAACAGATGAAAATAACACAGTCACACATTAAGACACAAATTCACAGATTTTCAACAGAATCTGAAGGTTTAGTTGCTTAAAAACAAAAAAAAA
>NW_009952533.1:8027612-8027910 GCF_000747805.2 Chaetura pelagica | reverse complement strand
GGGCGTCCCGCCCCCGCCGCCGCTGCCCTGTCACGAAATCTGCCCGCTCAGCAAACGCGCTCCATTTTCCTGCGAACTCGGTGTCAGCCCTGCTGCAGCCCCTGCTAGCAGAGTTACTGCCGAGCAACAGCAGCCTGAACTTCGAGAAAGGAAAAGGCACTTTTCTTGCAGCTCCCTCCTGCCCCTTTTCCCCGACGGAGAGGGCTCCAGCCCCAAGGGCAAAGGCCCCCTCGGCCCTAACGGGGAAGGCTCCCGGGGCATCCCCGGCTCCCGGCCGACGTCCCCGGCTGCTCTCCCG
>NW_009952533.1:8027278-8027564 GCF_000747805.2 Chaetura pelagica | reverse complement strand
GCCACCGCCGCCGCCACGGCAAGTGTTTACGTTTAAAAAAATACAGATATACCGGGCCCTGATCTAAAGGGAAGACGGAAAAACTCCGCCCCTCTCCCTTTCCCGACTCCCTCGATAGAAGCAGGGCAGAAATATCTGACCGCTCGGCGCCCCTTTTTTTCAGAGGGGGAGGGGACGGGAGAGGAGAGGGAAGAAAGACAGGGGGAAGAGGGAAACCAGAAGGAAAATAAAGGGTCAAGAAGCCCCGCGGGACACGCCGGGCAGCAGTCCCGGCCGAAACGGGGAG
>NW_009952533.1:8014324-8025077 GCF_000747805.2 Chaetura pelagica | reverse complement strand
GGAAGGAAGGAGGGAAGGAGGGAAGGAGGGAAGGAGGGAAGGAGGGAAGGAGGGAAGGAGGGAAGGAGGGAAGGAGGGAAGGAGGGAAGGAGGGAAGGAGGGAAGGAAGGAAGGAAGGAAGGAAGGAAGGAAGGAAGGAAGGAAGGAAGGAAGGAAGGAAGGAAGGAAGGAAGGAAGGAAGGAAGGAAGGAAGGAAGGAAGAAAGAAAGAAAGAAAGAAAGAAAGGAAGAAAGGAAGAAAGGAAGAAAGAAAGAAAGAAAGAAAGAAAGAAAGAAAGAAAGAAAGAAAGAAAGAAAGGAAGGAAGGAAGGAAGGAAGGAAGAAAGAAAGAAAGAAAGAAAGAAAGAAAGAAAGAAAGAAAGAAAGAAAGAAAGAAAGAAAGAAAGAAAGAAAGAAAGAAAGAAAGAAAGAAAAGAAAATAGATGGAGAGTGATATTCCGAGCAATCCTAAACACTATTCAATTAAAAGGGAAAGACACAACCATTCAGCACCTCTGCTGCTGGTGCTCTCTCGTCCACTCTGCCAGAAAAGATTTCCAAATGCATACATAAATATATATTTACTTATTTACATACGTTGATACACACACATATATAAACACATATTATTATTTTTTTTACAGATTACTTAACTGCAGGCTTCTGGCATGGGGCCGGTGTGCTGGTTGTTAGCACCGGTGCTCTTCCACTTCAGAGAAATAGTCCCCCTAGTGTGCCGCTCTCGGAGGGAGCGCTGCGGGAACGGATTCATCAAGGTGTATTGCATTTAAAAATTACACAGCAGACACTGTAGCGTTTTAGCAGGAGGGTTTGCAGAAATAGCAGGAGAAGTAAAGGTGAAAGCTTAGAGATATTGGAACCACTGCATCAGTTTCACCATAAATCTTTTCACAATAATTTCCATTAATTCCTGAAGCATAATGCATGTAAAGCACTAGTGAGCTGTGAAAGATCATCAAAGAACAGGTTACTTTGTGAAATGCATTTGAAAAAAGAAAGATTTTGTCCTTGATCAGTGTTAAAATTGCACAGATCCCAGCAGCCTAACCATCCTCACGTGCAGTTCTGCATATCATCATGTCAGCTGCCTCAGTGGGGCTATTGGAAAGAGGAAGTTATGTGATGCAAGCAGATGGTAAGCATGGGCTCAAATTGTGCTGTTAGGTTTAGATTTCAACCTGGGTTTCAGCATGGCTCTTCTATTTAAACTACTAATGCGATTGTTTAAGAATCTTAACATTTGAGATTATCCAAGTGTCAGATAAAACCACAAAATTTTCCAGTTTCCTTTACAAACCAGGAGTCACTTTAGTATCATCAAGACAAGAATATGTAGAATCACTGTGAATTTACTAAAAATCCCATTGGCATTAGGGTATTGTAGTATGATCCAATGGTTCATTTAAATCCCATTAATTTACCCATTTCTTGAGGGCTAATCAAAGACACCCGGAGCCTTTTGGCTTGAGGAGACTCTATGGAAGCAGATAACTCTATGGAAGCACCAGCCAAAAAGTTATCTGGTCCAAAGACAAAAAATTGCCCCTCAGGTCAAATTTCAAAATATTAGATTTGTATTTTTTAACACTCTGAAACCATTAGTCTGGAGTGCAGCATTAGTTTTCATATATTTGTCATATATTTGTTTGTCAGTTTACTTTCTTGAAAACAGCTATGCAGAGACAAATTTTGTATGTGAGTTTCATCCCTGCTGTATAACCATAAATTGTAGGTCAGGGAAAAGGAGTTCATGTCAAGAACAATGATAAGTAATAAAAACTGCCTTTTAGATGATACTTTTTTGCTGAGCCTAATCACAAGCTCCGACGTTGGATATAAAATATTTTATTGTGTTATTGAAGTAAACATAATGCAGCAGGAAAGACTTCCGAATGACTAATTGAGATGTCTAATGGACTGCTTGCCTTTCTTGTCATGGCCATGGATTTTGTTTTCTGCTCTCAACCGTTTGAGTTACCCATTCACCACCAGCACTCTCACTAATCATCTCAAGAGTGGGTCACCTGTAGTTGTACCCTTCTTCCCAAGTAAGTGGACAACTAGCAAAACCAAGAATATTAATATCATGGGTTTCTGTGCAGAACCAGCAATGCTTGGCAGTTCTTAATTTAGATATCCTGTATTAGGGTAAACCCAAGCAATTAAGAACACTAATGAAATGCATAAGCAGCATAATATTTCAGTCCGACTCTTAACATCTGCATACTTATAGCTGTAAAACTGTCTAGGAAAAGAGTTTAGTGAGCACAACTGAAACAATTATGCCAGCCAGTTTCCCCATGCAGAAAAATCCGTAAACTCCACTAAATTAGGGTAGGGGATAATTTCCTGAAATTAGCGTAAAAGTTGCAAAGACCTTTGTCAGGAATGAATGTTTCAACTAATTCTCCTGCTATGGTTTTGTTCTGGAAGTTCCAACAACATTAAGCATGCTCCATTTTTCAATTCTCCTGCCACATGTCTTGCACACAGAATTCCTGCCTACCCCCAGGTCAGTCGCGGCTTGCAGGACTGCTGCCCCCCGCCTCAGGACACGACCACCCTCTCCTCTCGCTTTGTCCCCGCAGGTTATTTCTGTACAAGCGTGCAGTTACTCAGGAAGCTCAGAGGATAAAGGTCCTTTGAGCTCAATTAATTACACTATGGAGGTCTTTTGTCTTTGTGTACAAGGCCAGTCCTGGAGGAATAAGTATTTTCTTTGCCTTGCCAGTGCCTCAGCGATGGCCGAAAAAGCTGCAGAGGTCTCATTGTACCCACTAGGAAACCATCTCACTCTTTTGCATGGCAAACAGTTGGTGTTCATGAGGAATTGCCACCATATTTTTCAAGCAAGGGTCCCTCGCCTTCAATCCTCTTTTTGTTTTTGGTGGTTTTTTTGTTTGTTTGTTTTTGGTTGGTTTTTTTACTAGCAGCAAGCAAACAATCAACAGCCATTTTGCAGCCAGTCAGATTACTGAGGGCTTTTTCCCCCATTTTTAAAAAGGAGGGTGCAATTGGCAGCTGCTGGTGGCCAAGAAGAGGATGTGCCCAGCAAAGCAGTTTAGAGAAGGGAGGTTAGGAGGGATCCATCCTCACTGCCTACAGCACCAAAACCACCTCAGGCCCAGCTACTGCACCCTTGTGCATGTTTCCATTTCTGCATCCCATATAGCTGTTGCTGTCCAAAACAGCACCCATTTTGTGATTGGATACCATGACACAGTACAACAAAAAGCTGAGTAAAATACACTCTGACCAGGTGACAGCATGCCCTGCTATGTGTCAACCACATGCACAGTCATGGTGCTTGTGCCACCTTCCAGTTCATTGTGCCTCATATTTCCAAGCACAAGCCATATTGGAGAATTTAAGAACAGAGCATGCTTAATGTTGTTTTAACTTGCAGAACAAAACCACAACAGGCAAAGTAGCTGAAACATTCTGCTCCTCTGACAGTGTTTTTGTCCTACCTACCACCTTCCTTCCATGAGCATGTGCCACACACCTTGATCCCTCCACTGACTTCATCTTCTTTTGTGAGTGCGTTCCAAAGCATTTTAAACAGGTTCTCCAAAATTTTGGAGTAGACTACTTATGTATTTTGCCAGATAAAGTAGGTCATGTGAAAATCCATTTGCCTCTGGTTTGCCTGCCAAGCTGCCTTGACAAAGGAAACAGGAGCTGATAGAAGAGGAGATTAAATTTGTATGGGTTTGTTTTTAAAAATAGAAATGACGCTAATTTATCATGCAAATAGCTTAGAAATTCTGGGCTCATATAATAAGACACTGCTCACTACAGCTCCCAACTTTACAGTAAAGTATGGAAACCTATGCATTCCCCTGTGTTGCAATCACAGTTAACCATAGCTCCTGATAGAGATCCATAAACACTTCTATGCCCTGGGCTGACATTTGAAAACAAAATTTGTGCCTCATTATGACATGAGAGACTCAATACTAATAAGACTAATAAAAAACCTAATCAAATAAGTAAAAAAAAAAACAATTTAGAAAACCTGTATATCAAATTATATGACAAAACTTCTTTAGGTATTTGCACAACAATGAATCAGTGCAAAAAGATTATTTTAAGCTTGAAAAAACCTGCATTGAGACCCTTGTTTTCATCAGGTATTTCCCTTTTGGTTGCTGAAATATTCCCAGGTAAATTTGATCCACAGTTTTAGTTACTTCGTGGATGACATCTGTTTCTTTCAGATTGCAGTTATTTAGATTATTTGGCAAAGAGATTGAGGGAAGTAATACAAACCAGACATAATTAAATGAGATCACTGTACGGCCACACACTTTAGGGTTGTTTACTGGTTGTTAAGCTACCTCTTGTCTTTTCTCTTTATTATTCCTTTTCATATTGATGTAGGCAAATAAAGGCAAGGGTATACTGCAGAGTTCATATAAAAAAGGACCAGTTTTCACTTCTGCATTGGTGTAATACATTGAGTTTTCTATTGTGATTTTTTCCCACTTCTGGAATGGAAATTCACTGGCAAATGTTTGTCCTTTAGTTTTGTTGTAGTTTGTTTTTTTTTGCCATGGGATCAGTTTACTACCTTATTCATGCAAGGGAATTTCCCTTTTCTTTCTAGACTAGGCAAGGAAGAAGGAGAGGTCTGGCTGGTTGGCCAGCCATGCAGAAATTTCCTCAGGTCTGTACTGTTCAAAAATGAATCAGCAAGATTTTCCCTCCAGAAGGACAATACCTTTGCACCTACCCTCGTGCACTGAAAACGGGAGGACTTTTTTTCTATCGTAGGCAGTGTAAATTCAGCACAATGGAAACTTAGTAGTTCAGACATGCTTGGTTTGTTCTTGTAATAGAAAAAAGAATTACTGTAGAGATGACCATGTTTTCAGGGAAAAATTAATGCATACTCATACAAGAGACCAATACTCCAATGCTATGCACAGTCAAGAAAGGATCACCCAGGCTGTTTTGTTGAGCATGGTTTGTCCTCCAAAGACACAAGGTGGAAGATGCAGTGAAGACCTCCCAAAACATAACTTGATTGCAATGTAGGGAGTGAGTAAATGCTAAGGGCAGCAAATAGGAGGACACTGCAGGCTGGTCATGTCTGTTACAGTGCAAAAAAAGAAAGCTCACATCAGAGAATATTTTGGTTAGAGAGCATTTTCATACAACACAGCCTTTTCAATAATTCACTTTACAAGCTCATATCAGGGAATATTTCCATTAGAGAGCCTTTCCATACAGCAATTTAAATAATACAGTTTGCAATGTAATGTAAAATAATAGTAAATTATGTCAACTAGATATTCTGCCTTTTTTTACGTTTCTTTGCTTGAATCTCCACACTTAAGCAGATTCCTTGCAGCTCGTATGTTGAACATCAAGTAGGGAAATCAAAAGATTACCTCGAAATATCTGAAGAAAGAAGGAAGAAATGTCTGAATGCCAGGCAGGGTTAAGACGTGTTTAGCTGAAGCTCCTGTCTTCCCCTAACATATTAATCCAAGAACTACTCTGCAATGGCCCTGAATCTAAATTATTAAAATAATTTAAATAAAAAATTAAAGCCACCAGATGCCTTGGAATATTTTTTATACCCAGTGGAAACATACAGTCAAAACCAGGGAAATTAGGCAGTAGAAAAAATAATAAACAATGCTTTTGAGGAGAGTTCCATGTAAGGAACACACAAATGGCTATAAACATTGCAAGAAAGGACCTACCATCATGAGACAGAGGAAATTACAAGAAGGTGCCTTTCTAACATGTCCTCAGACTACAGGGTGACTCATTAGGACCCAAACTCACACTGTTTGTTTGCAGAGAAATTAGCACCACTACATATTATCTTCTCTGCAGACTTCAGGATACCTCCATCAGAAGTGCTTAGCCCTCATTCTAAGCAGTTGCTTTCCAGATGGCTGTATTTACTTATCTTTTTGAGGATGATCTTTCGAGGTTCCTTCCAACCTAGATAAGAAATGCAAGCCTTTTATGACACTAACACTTGCTGCTGGAGTAAGGGCAGTTTCAGGGATAGTCCTGACACTTGCCTGCAGCATCAGCCCAAGGAGAGTCCCACCATGCTAAGCCAACTGGCAGTGCAAGTCATCTCGCTGGGATGCATCTCACTGCAGTCACCCCTGGTGTGGTGGTTTCCATATGCACTACTCATCTACGCCTACTTTGTAGTCAGGGGCAAGTTACAGGCTACTAGGACACATTTCATCTCTTCAAAAGGCAGATGTACAAATTGATTAGGTGAATTGTGCCCTTGAAGTGCTTGTTTATCTCCATAGACTATAAACAAGAGTCTAGACAACTAGCTCAGAGGTAGACAGCCAGGCTTGTCACATACAAAGTCAGTAAGATTAAACCTTAGCATGTGAGTAAGAAAAGCAACCATATTCCTGGGGTTGAGTGCCAGTCCTGGACAGGCATTCTATTTTTTTCTTTGTTTGTTTCAGTGAAGTGTTTTTGAGAATTTTGAAAATCCTCAGCCTATATTGAGAGCAGGGATAGGAGGTCTGATGAAATTTAAAATTGGATTAAAAGAGCTGAGAGCCAGAGTCAAACACTTTGCACTGAAGCCAGGACAGTTTCATCCAGGCAGAGCACACAGGATAGACATATTCTTTCTGTGTTTTTTTTCTAAAACCTTTAGTGCTTTGGCTTGAGACTTCCAGAGACTGAAGCTAAGGAGATATAAATGTGTTTCTGCCATTTATTTATTTTTTTTCAACCTCTATTATACTATCTAGGATCACTATTCCATTACAAAAAAACAAAATACGAAGCAGGTGTGCTTCTGTCTTTCCAAACACAGGAACATGTTTATTATTTTATTTGCAAGATTTGAATTATTTTATTTTGTTTTATTTTAAGAGTTTTCACACTGGATTCTGACTCCAGCAGATAATATTTTTCATAGACCTGAACACTTTCAGGCTCAATCCTGTATTTTCTGACAAGAAATATTATCTCATCAGGAGTACACTGTAATGGAGTAAAGCAGGGTGTCTCAGCTAAGTGAGTGGAACATAAGATGTTGCCTGAGCTTCCATTACATCTTCCAAATATTTTTCTACTCCTCAAACCAGAATGAAAAAAAACAGATTTGAGCTGGCAGGTTAGACATGTAGTGCCACTGTCAGGGGGAGAAGAAACACCTGGCCCTGAGATTACACAGTTTCAAAAACAAAATCATGTGAGAGAAACAGGACAGCAGGAGGACAGTGGAATCATAGCTGCTTTTTTGGGATGTCTTGGGTCAAGACCAGAAAAAATGTGAGGAAGGGACAACTACATGTAGTTTTTAAAGCAGCATCAATGATCACGTTCACAAGTCAGGGAAGCTGTTGCTTTTCTCTTGCATTATGTCCACCCCTTCTGGAGGACAATCAGACTTGTCAGTCACACATAATGAGATGAACCTTAGAGACAGTGGAGAGGAACTCAGTAAAGGTAATGAAGATAAAAATACTTTCCTTTTTCTCTTCATCACAAATTGGTGCCTCTGACATATTTGAGGTGGAGCGACAGTGTCAAGAGGCTTTGTCCCTTTGGCAGCTCCTCAGCTGTGAAGCAGAAATGCTACATTCCCAGTGCTGCTTCCAGGCACAAACAAATATTTTAATTAAAAAAAAAAAAAAAAAAAAGGATGGAAAAAAATTTTCTAAATTACAGGTGAATAGATAAAATTTTCTATTTGTATTTAAAAGCAAAAAAATTAAGTTCCCTAAAAATCACCATATATTCTCTCTTATCTCTGTCCCTCCACCTGCCACTGTCTCCCTCAGGGTAACAATATCCCAGTTAGGCCACCACCTTTTCCACAAGGTCATCCAAGGTGCTCAGCCACACAGCTCTCCTATTGGTATGTGAATAGTCACGGTGAACAATTCTCTAGCAAGCTACAGTTAGCAAAACACATGAATTACACTGTTCACAGGAAATTTATTATCAGGTGAAAGAGCTACATTTGACCCCAGAATAAGTATCTTCAACTTATGGATTCACTACTTCTACTGGATAATATTAGATAGTATTTTAAAGGATTTAATGTCACCGTATTTTCCAAAGTATAAACCTTGTACTCATCTGTAAGCTGTGCATATTTACTGTGGGCTTTTGCAGATAGCCCTTTGTGATTTTTGAGGTGTAAGCCTCTAGTAAAGGCTTTGATATTTCAGGAACGAAATACTTATTTTTATAGATCAGGTATCATCAAAGTCTTTCATCACATGCGTTGTATATTTCACAAAGTGTTCCTCTGGTGTTTTTTTCCTAAGGAAAACAAAACAATGAAAACAAAACAATGAAAACAAAACAAAACAAAAAGACCCAACTTACAGAGTTTGGATATTTTAAAAGGAATTAAAATAATAATGTTACTAACTAGCTGTTAACAGAGGTTTTTTTAAAGGGTAGTACCTACTACAATTCTCTTTTAAATGTTCAATTTTTTTTTTTATGGTTCTGCTTCCCAGTGTTTTTAGATTGCTTGAAAGCTTCCTCTGGGTGTTCCTGTTCCTCTGGAAGCTGGATGTGTTGGCAATGTTTCCTTTATATGTGCAAGAAATCAGTGATCCAAACAAAACCTTCATGGAAAATGGAAGGATCCAAACAGAAAATCACAGGGTAACCTGTGGTTAACTCAGCTGCTCAGAGCATGGGAAGATGGTGCAAACTGGGGGGTTGCTATGACTTCATCAAAATAGTGCAAACCATCAGCTCAGGAGTGGTCTGTAGATAGCTGGAGGTTTAGCCAGATTCACAGCAAGTCGACCCTTCCCATGCCAGGTTCTACACCACTCTCAGAGACAGACAGCAAATAAAAGCAGATAACGCGACTAGGCATGACTGAATTACTTCTTCAGTTTAATCACAACGTTTCCTCCACTGTGCTGCTGCTCAACACTTTAGGAAAAAGGAGAGAAGGAAGAAATAGCTCTTTTTAGAACCAGTAGCTCCCCAAGCGGGAGAAGCTTACCCATAAAGGGGAACAGCTCCCCCACAACTCTGTATGAAGCATGTTGAACTGAACATAAAGATCTAAGACCCAGCATTGCACTCTACCCAGTGGGTAACTTCACAGGCAGAGTGTCTGGCAAAGCACTGACTTTTTTTTTCTTCAGAGAGTACATTGCTGAATAAAACTGGCTGTTTTGCTTGCTGCTTCTTACCAGTTCTAACGTGTTAATTTTATAAACAGAGGTAGCGCAGGGCTTTTCAGTAATGTAGACAAACTCAAGTTTTGCCTTCCCACAGATAGGACGAAAGTGACTTGGATTGTCTTCATCCTCAGCAGCAGCAATCTCCAGTTTAGCAGGAAAGCTGGACTGCATACCCAGAATGAGGATAGTTGAGTGAGAAGGCTCAACAGGAAGTTTCAGGAGGGTGAGGAACATTGCTGTGTATGGGAAGGGACTCTCTCTCTCCCCTGGCTAAGAAAGTTTCCCGTCTCGTTGGAGGGACTGAAAGCCAAGGTAGATGTCAAGGGAAACAATCTGCAGTTCACTGATCAGGCTACTACCTTCTATGCAAAGTCTATGTCATGCAGCATGGTAAGAAGTAAAACTTGCTTACTGGATCAGCCACATGATTCCAGCACTCAGTGTTGGATGGTGAGGGTGTGTGGCAGGGTGCTCACAACCCTGTCAATAGGTTATGCCTTACCAGGGGTACAGTGAGTGCTGCCTCTCCATTACGTCCCCTCTAGAGATGAAGAGAGAGGTTTCACTCTTCTCTCACACAACTTCACCCTCTTGCTGCGGGAGAGAGGTGTTGTGAGCTGCAGGAGGGCAGAGGGAGGGTGGAGGGGGCAGGCATGTCGGGTTAGCCAAGAACTGATAAAAGGAGGCAGCAGGATTTGATCCAGGCATACAAAGATGGAGGGCTAAGACCCATCTATCATGTCCTGGTTTGAGCCAGGATGAAGCCAGTTTTTATATTTTCTTATGAATTATAACTACAGGCTCCCATAAAACAGGTTTATGAAATGTGAACTGTTTCTGACTAATGTCAAAGTTACTGCAATGGCTTATTTCCATTAGTTGCAACATCTTGTAATCTCAATAAGAACATAATTACTTAAATATGTAATAAAAACAAAGTATGAAAAAATTAAATAAAAAGATTTAAGAGTCCATTGATATTTGAGGGCAACAGTGATTTTGCTTTAATTTTATTCTGTAGCAGTCTAGATTCACAAAACCACTCTGCAGGCAATTAAGAGAAATATATTTACTATAGGAAAGCGGATGATGTTATTAGTTAAGCAAAGACAACAAAAAGGTAAAAACAAAAGGTAAAAAGGTAAAAACTAAAAATGAAAAGTAAGGATGGGGAAGTACAGAGCTGCAAGCTGAAGGAGAGTGCAGTGCCTGTATTGTCCATGGGACTTTTTTCTGCCTTTGATTGTAAATTGATTGAGGCAGGAAGTGATTTTCTGCTCTGTGTTGAGATCCAACTCCAGAACTTCTCAGGCTTTTAAAGCTACTCTCATTCCTGCCAGGGGAACAAGAAGGGTGTTAGGATGAAGAACTGTGGTCAAGGGTCCTGGAGGCTTGTTGTCCCTACACCTCCTTGCACATGCAAGATTAGGGGACAATGTCAGAGGCTTTTCTGCTTCAACTTCTTTCTGACTCAGAGCAGGAATTTAGTATGAGAGTGGTGCTCTTTATGATATTAAAGAGATCTGGTAGAGAGAAAATATGCTATAAAACCATGTCTGTTTTGCATCCAGGTTAGCCTCCTGCTGA
>NW_009952533.1:8007914-8013942 GCF_000747805.2 Chaetura pelagica | reverse complement strand
CCTGCTGAAAGCAACTGCCAAGTTTTCCCATGTCTGCTCTCACATTGCTTGTGTTTGTCCAGCTCAGTAGAGAGTCAGTCCTTCTTGCTACCAGCATGCAAACAATAAACAATAACAATGTGGCCTTTAATTTAGAAATGCTCAGAATAGCAATGTTTTGGGAAAAACCTCAGCCAACATGTAAAAATAAGACCGAGTGCTACAGGTCAGCTTTGTTGACTTTAAGAGTGTTATTGAATCTTGCATTTGACCTTTCCAAATGAAAGATTTACTTCAAGCACACAGATATAGGCTGCTCTGTCACACTTCTCCAGATGGGCAGACTTTGACCGGTCTGAAATGAGCTATTTTGGGGGAGCACGAGGTGCCTTGAAGGGCTGGGGCACTGAACACGTGTCTAGTAAAGAGCATGCACACAGGCCCAGTTGTACCAGTGGCAGGTGTTAACTTGTGCCAGCTTCATATATGCCCGAATAACTAAAAGAGGTGCACTTGCAAGTACACGTATTTATTCTACATAACACACTACGGAATACCCAAGTGCAAGGGGACATTATGATTTATACAATCAAAACACTAAAAAGTTAATGTGCAGCTCTAAATCTGCTCTTACATGACCATACATCTGTACTGCTGTTTCCACAAAGCCCCTGCCAAAATCTCAGCATAAAAAATGAAATCTCCTGCAGTTTGCTGAAGCCAGTGGGAATTGAGGTGATTTTGTGCTGCACTAAACTGAAGGAGGAAAGTGCTTGACATGTTCCTCAAAGTTGCATAAAAAGAAAGTGTAAATTTAAGTGAGACCATATTACAGTGCAAAGTTAGTATTTGATCTAAACAAGCTGTAACTCAGCGTTTAAAAAATGCAATCTCCTAAGTTTCTCTGAGGGAAAACAGCAAAATGAGAAACACGCTGTGTTTGCTGTTTCCTAGTCAAAGTGCCTAGACAGCACCAGAGATGGGGAAGTGAAATTGCTTGGGGTAGACATATCATACATTAGAAATGCTGTAGAACATGGTTGAAATGTCTGGGATTGCATTCATCCACTTAGACTCCTAGTTGCTGCCCCCTCTACCTGAGTCTATTTTGGGGATTTAGACAGACTCTGTGTGGTGGCACAGGCCTCATCTGAGTGCTTTTTATGGGGATGCATTTCATCCCAGTTGCATAACTGTCAACAGCTGCAGTCCATAATAAATGTCGTATATGACAGTTTGTTAAATGGACCTGTCTCAATTGCTGCAGTGGAACTGGAATGGAAAGGGTGGAAAGCACAGTAACTGGGAAGTAGCAAGACACCATTTAATGCTTCAGTTGCTGCATATATCTTTTCTGTGTGAAGTGAAAATGTTTTTTGCTTCAAGGCAGTATATATATGCTGACAGGAATTCAGTTTAAACAGGAGATGCCACTGGTAAGTGGACACAGACACAGGCTCACACCACATTGTGATCTAGCTTTTTGGAATTTCTGACCTTCAGCTTCAGAAACATGGGCTTGGTAAGATAAGAAGTGCAGCTCTCCTAGCTTACCCACAGATAGGGAAGTGATAAACACTAAGTAGTCTGGCATTCCTTTCTGCAGAGTGCAGGGCTGTGCATACATATGATATCATTACAGCGCAACTCCTCATGCCTGCAGTTTTCATACACCGTCATCAACCGGGGCATTTATCCCATATCAGGAAAGCCCCCATGTCATGGGAATCAGCAACATAACTTTGGCAAAACAACACAGTTTAGAATGTCAGCAGCTTTCTAAGAGACCCAGGGTAAAGTGAATATCACTTTGATTTCTCAGTCATTGCAATTGTATGGAGCACCACCAAGGTGCATGTGCGAGGATATCCATAACTATATTCCCGTAATCTTCCAGAGCATTGCAGAAGGAGCTTTGCCATGTATAATCTCCTGGGCTTAAAAGCATTTTCAGTATCAGCAGATAGAACAAGCTTAGAAGACTGAAATAACCCATAGTGTTTATTTATGTTTTTCTCACACACTGAAACAATTAATCAAGTTTTTGCAAAGACATCAAAACCTGCTACTGCTGATGCAGCAGTGCAACTTGTGGGAGAGGAGGTATATACGCCTGTCATGATGTCTTCTTGGTAATGGGAAATATACCACAGAGTAATCATAATTGTAATTGTACACAATATCAAATGATACTGAAATGATTCAGTGCTAGTACCATTGCAGCATGTCAGTCCTAACAGTAGTAGCTTTATGCATTGTTCTGCATTGTTTTTTATCATTTTTAGATCCCTCTGTACAAAAGTGAGGCAGTGGTCACTTACACATAGCTTCTCTCTGCTCATGCAGGGGTAATGGAGATCACGCTGCCATTGCATCCAAATTTCAGGACTCCTCCCTCTGACCCACTGAATGCTCTGCACCCTGGGGTCCACTGTGCCATATAGGACCTAGGAGGCAAATTGATAAGAGAGGCTGGCCTGCAACACAGAGCTGTCTTCTGCAGAGGCTGTGGGCAGCTGGAGGTGCTTCAGAGCAGATTTTCACCACAGCTTTCACCCTAAGACAAAGTTTCACAGGATGGATCCATCAAACCCAATCAGAACAGGAAGCAAAGGCAGACAGTCCCTTGCACAGCCTTTGAATCCCATGTCGTCCTAGTTGTACCATGAGCAGTACCATAATAGCTTTTGATTTACTATCATCACAGACTCAGGTATCTGTCATCACTAATTTTCCCAAACGGTAAGGCAAGCCTGAAGTGCTGCTCAACATTATCTCATTTAACTACAATCTTTAAAGATAGCAGTAAGCTGTATAACATGACATGTAATAAGTCATTCTATTGTGATATGCTATTGAGTGTTTACGGACTGAGGCTCATACTGACTTTAAGTCTCATCAACTCTTCTTTTTCTTTCCAAGTAATAATATGTTTTCTTTGTTTGAATGAATTACATATTGGCAGAGTGGATGGTAACACACTCCAGCTCTCTCTGTATGAAAAATTACCACTGTTAATCAGACCCTGTTTCACCAGCAGAAGGCTTAAAAATCAATACACTTATTACCACTGATGGCACAGACTTTGCTGTGCATGCTGGCAATGCATTTACACACATTGGTGGAGGGTTTCACAAACAAAGGCTCAAATTTGAAGAAAACACCAGAGGAGAAACATATTTTTTAGGAAACAGACAGCTCTAGGAAGATGCGTATCTGTCCTCTGAACTCTGGAGTGAACAAAACATAAACATGGGGACATCCAGGGGCCAAGATCCCCAGGGCAAAAGGAGATTCCAGTTACACCTTCCTTTAGCTGTGGCTATTCCTTCCACTTGCAATGGGGAAGGAGCAGGGCTAGGGAGAGCCATCTGACCGAGCTTCCACTAAAGGAGTTGACTCCATCTGCAGGCAAAATTTCACCTTGTTTTACACCAATGCAGTGGCAGTGAAGCCAATTTGGACTCACTACCTAAACTCACTATTTACGCAACTTGGATTCATCATTTGAACTGCAGGTAGCTCTGCAATGCCCTAGTTAGGGATGTGACCAGGCTTCCAGGCATAGGAATAATGGGAACAGCAATAACACCTGCTGGACTAAAGTAGCATTTTGTTCTTGCTGTGCAAATGACATGTTTTCACATTTTAGCTCTACCACATTTAGCAATACACGATGTATCAAGATTCAAGCCACGATGACGACACATGTCCTCTCTTGGTATTTGTACCAGCCTACACACCAGGGCAGATGGAACCTCAATAACAAAGAGAATGACAGCAGTAAGTAAAAACAACATTCTATAAGTGTATTTGGCTCCTGAACAACATGCAGGTTGTCTGTTTACGCAGTGGTTTCCATTCACCTAGTATTGCATAGCTGGATTGCACCCCAATCCTGTGAGAGGACAAGGCTGTGTTGTGCCCCCAGGACTGCACAGAAGCCACATGATGCTCCAGCCAGTCCCCTGGCTGTGAGACCAGAGCGATGGGACATGCCTGTTAGTACACCTCCCTTGAACACAGATAAAGCATGAAGTGCTGTATCCATTAAATGGATGCATTGCTCTCTGCTAAAAAGGATTGGCTCTTCTTTTCTCATTCAAGTCACTGGTTCTTTTATGTGAAATAAATCAGGATTGGGCTTTTTGGAATTGATGTAAAATAGCAAAAATCCAACTTAATATGAATTTTCCAATGATAATCATGTCATTAATGAATAAGCACTTCTATACCATTTTGGAGAACTGCCACCATTAGGAAGACTGCTTTCTTCAGAAGGAAGACTATTCACTAGGAAAGGAAAGGTCAAAGGCAATTATTTTGTCTAAATTATCATGACTATTTCTTTTGACAAAGACTGTAACAATTTCTGGCATAGTCCTTGAACTGAATGAAAACCTAGCTTTAATAATCTTATCATTTAGTAGCTGGACTGTAATTTTCTATCCTGAGTTTTAATTTTAGGTCAGCATAGGAAATGAAAAAATAATGCTGTCTTGTTTCTTCCTGAAATGTACTAGCCAGTATCTCAGGGCTTCCCAGTTCCTTTCTTCTCCTATTACAGTCTGGAGGAAGCTTCGGAAGACCTTATTTACTGGGATGGGGAGAGTCTTTTTTCAGGCCCTTCTAACAAAGAAACCCCTCCTTAGTACAACAAAGTAATTAGCAAGAGTTCCTGATGGAAGATTATTTGAGACTATCTCAGAGCACCTATACTAGAGACCTTAATAGCAGCAAGACATTCAGGAATTTCATTAATTATACGTGTTTACAACATACAACTGAAGAAGTAGTAATCCTTTTTAAAGCCCTACTTGACATTTCTCTGCTACTTAAATACTTGCCTCTCCTTTCAAAAATTGCATAGTGGTAAGCTTTGTATGAGTTTTTTAGGTATATTCTCCCCCTGTAAATTTACTGAAATGCAATGGACCATCTCCCCATTTAACCTGGGGAAGAGGAGTAGATCACTCTACCTCCTACCTCCAAGCTGACTTGAAGCCCAGCTGTACTTATGCAGATCAGCCCCAGGCCTGTCCCTGCATTGCTACACTCTTGCATGTCCCAGTGAGCAAAAAAGGGCGTAGGAGATCACAGAGAAACAGAATGTGCTGAGCCCTTAACGCTTCTGTGCGTGACAGCAAGTGATGGCAGTGACAAGCAATATTGTTGCAAAGAAAAATCTCAGCAGAAGATATTTTAATAGTAATAACAATAGTTTTTCACAGTCAGTGTGAGATTCTGCAGAGTGATCATAAAAAATTGTCAGGTGCAGTTTTCTTTTCCCAAAGTTTTTTCCATTTCTGTCATCAGCTGTTTATACATGAATGCTTTGCTGTAGGAAGCCTTGGGAGGAAAGCAATGTTCAGTGACCTGTATGTTAGACAAAACCCAGAGCAGTAGTTTGCAACAATGCATTGCGTGAAACATCTCCTTTGGGATACGATACACTTTTTGACTCCTATTTCTTGATAAAAGGTGGGAAGAGACAGTACAGATTCAGCTGAAGGAAGAGTTGCAAAGCAACCAATTTGTTTGTCATTTGCTTTCCACCCCCCTCCTGCTCTGCATCCACCTGTGAAGGTGCACCTAACAACAACAGTAATAAGAAAAAGAACAATAAATGGGAACTGCTTCACACACAACCCTGTGAAATTATATAAAGAAAATTAAAGCTTTATAGGGAAGAAAAAAACAAACAAACAAACATAATAAAAAGCAGATGGGAATGCAGTTAATGAAGAGGAATATGTTTTTTATATGGGAAGGCAGCCTTGCTAAATTTTGATCAAACATATCTGCCCTTTCAACAGAAACCAAAGTTAGGGTGTGAACCCTGAGGTAATGTGTTCATAATGAAAACATATTTTGCTTAGGTAGTTCCCAAAGGCTAAATATGATGACCACTGATAATCTTTTGCAATTTCTTCTGCACCTCTGATGTTGTTGCCCATAAGAAATGTTCGTAATAACATATTTGATAGTTTTAATTTCCATTAAGGAAACATAAAATCATGTCACAGGTTTCTGAATTCACATGCATAGG
>NW_009952533.1:7966272-8007692 GCF_000747805.2 Chaetura pelagica | reverse complement strand
GGGAAAGAGGAACTTCTCTGGGACAGGATTTATTTTCTGTTTCTTCCCCTGCACATGCAAGTCTAGCTGGTTCCATTAATGAGCGTGGAGCTGAAAAACAGTGTTTGTTGCCTAATCTCATACTTCTGTGTTCTTAAACAGCTCATGCTTCCAGAGGCATATCAACAGGGGGACATCTGAGACCCTCAGCTTCCACTCTTCTCTAAAAAGGTCTGAAGTTTCCTGGTTGCAGACAAAATCCTAAATTCCATATGAATCTGCAAATTCTCATTCAATTAGTCTCATTATTTTAGAATACTTCAGTTAGCAAAACTAACTGGTTTCTTTGCCTACTTTTTCATAGTAGAGAGGAAAGGAGGAAAGGGATGAAGGCATAGACAGACATTTTATTTTCCTTCTGTATGAGGGGAAAGGCTGGTAACTTAGAGTAGTTTCTCTTTGTTGCTCTCACACACATAGGGGCCAGGCTCAGTTTTGCTCCCAGGGCAGAACCAATCACAGTAACAATTTACTGAAAAAGTAAATTATGAAATGAGATCCTTAAAACTGACAGTCCCTGGTGTTCAGAAATAAATAAAATACATTTTAGTTCATGCAACAGAATGATCTAGACTGCTCTGGCTCCTCAAAAATACAAAAATAATAAGAGGCAGCTTCCCATCAGCCAGAGCAAAAGATACTTTATGCCTTTGGAGCTCAGTTCCAGACACCAGCACATTCCAGATTCTACTATTTTTTGGCCCACGTTATATCGTCTCTTTATTGCTTTAGTTAATCTACTGGCTGGATTAAACTCCCATTTTTAAATCTGAGAGCAAAATGGACAAAGAGAAATCGAAGAAACTGAGAAAAACATGACATGGAGGTGAAATCTTGTTTTCCACACAGAGGGCCAAATGTGAAGTCAGTGAAGTGACTTTGATTGTACAGTGGTGGAGCTGTAGGCAGGATTTGGCCCTTGAAGCCGTGGATTACTAGGTTTGGAAGAGAACACTGGTCGTTCCATTGCAGCTTGGCTCTGCCAAAATATGACTTCTGGACATAGTCCCAACAAGACGGGAATTATTTAAAACAATAATTGCTTTGTTTGCATAGCATAGGATTTCACTCAGTTATAAATACATTTTTAAAATTAAATTTCCCTTGAAAAACAATGATTTAAGAAAAAAAGTGGTTGGTTAAATTCAGAGTATTCTCAGTGAAATCTAGAACCTGGGGAGGGGGCTCTTGGAAGCCCAAACCACTGTGTAGCTTTTGTCACGACCACAAAAATACAGTGTTTAATCTCAACCAGAGAGTAAGTTGGCCTCATAGTTTCCTTTGCCTTTCCTGTAACAAGACAAAAAATTCACAGGCAGCAATGGCACATGGGTGGGGTTTTTTTAATCTCTCTCTCACCCCGCTCAGTGAGGACAGGCAAACCATGGCTTTCAAAACACTTCATCTGAGGACCACACACAGCCTGAGGTTAACACTATTATTGCTCTTTTGTCAGGCTTTTTTTGCCCACTCTGCCAAACAAATTGCTTTTTCTTTATTAAATAGGATTCTTTTCCAGTAGCTGTCTCCTTTAACCTCAAAATAAACCCCTTCCCTAGAGGAGAATGATAAGCTGTATTCTCTCATCCCTTTGGTGAAATGGCAGAGATGTTTCACCAAGAGAACTTACAGAGTGTTCCCCCAACCCCTAACAGAAAAGGCAAGATTTTTCCTCTCATTTTGGGTCTGAAGAATAAGTATATGGTACTCAGGTTGAGATCTGATTAATCCAACTTCTTTAACTCATTTCAATGGCAACTGACCCTTCAGAAAGTAAAACTCAACTCAAAATGAGACTTTTTCACAAAACATTAATTTCCTCTCAAATTAATAGCTATTTCTGAGATATAAGAAACTCTATCTAGAAAGCCTTTCTGATTTCTGGGATTTTTCAAGGAATGAGCAGAATGGCTTTGTGTTCAGAGCAGCTATACACTTAATGTATCCTTGGTTATTGTCAACATTTCAAAGGCTTCAGAAGGTTCCCTAAAATATCAACAGGACTATCATTATCTTTCCTCTTTCAGTTTTCACTTCACTACTCTTACATTCATACTGAGTCTCCTCATTCTCCTAGGGCTATGAAAAGAAATTCTGAATCCAGGGGTCCAACTTTCACTTTTTATTCTCAGTTCAGTAAATTCCTTTCAGGTGCAGTCCTTTCTTGAACCGTTCCCTTCATGTCCTTCTTTTCTCTCATCAGTTTTGTTTTCTTAATTGCATATTAACCCCTCACTTGTTCACCTGCCCATTACATATCTGATTTCATCTTCACTCACTGCTTGTTGCGCTCACAATCAGCAGGTGCCTAATTTTCTGTTTCCACATCATGTAGTGTTCCTGGCTGAGCTATGCCATGCCTTCCACTTAGGAAGTCCTGTTTGCTTTCTTGCTGGCAGAAAAACACCCTCCAGAATGATGTGGTATGGTAGTGGACCCAAGGTATTACCCCTTCTCTGTCCCCATGCTCAGTAGCTCTGCCCAGAAGTACTAGAATCACAGAATCACTAAGGTTGGATGGGACCTTAAAGAACATCAAGTTTCAACCCCCCTGCCACGAGCAGGGAACCCGACCACTAGATCAGGTTGCGCAAAACCTTCTCCAACCTGGCATTAAAAACCTCCAGGGATGGAACATCAACAACTTCTCTGGGCAACCCATTCCAGTTCCTCACCGCCCTTATAGTGAAGAATTTCCTTCTAATATTTAAACTAAATCACCCCTCTCTTAGTTTAAAACCATTACCCCTTGTCCTATCACTATATTCTCTGATTAAACCCCCCAAGCTTTCCTATAGGCCCCTTTCAAGTACTGGAAGGTGCTATAAGGTCTCGCCAGAGCCTTCTCTTCTCTATACATTGCTAGAGGTAATAAATGCAGTCTTGATCTCATCAGATCGAGATCTGATTTCTGCTTGGGTTAACTGGCAGGTGACAGTTAAATCTTTCCCTTCCGACTCACTCAAGGATTTGATTTCTTCAAATATTCTATTTTTCAGAGGGTATGCCATCTGGAAGATCGGTGTATTCCCAAGAAAGGCTATTTTTGCAGGAGTTTTTCCCCTGGAAAGTACAATCAACATGCTGAATTTGCTTGGAAATACCCTAAGTAAATCCAAAATAAGTAAATTTCTTCACTTATTCTGGTTAAGTACACTGTGTTTTGAAGCCTGTTCTCTTCTTGGAAGGAGGGAAGCAAGGGTACCTGTGAAGAGAACCTGGTGGCTCTACAGCCACAGGAAGGGCCACCTGCTCTCATCCACCTTTGTCTTACTCCTCCACAATTTCTCGCACTGTTTGTGTTCCTCACAGAACTGGATTGTTTCTTGGGCATACTGATCTGGGGACAGAGGGTGAAATATTCAGTCCCTGGCTCCATAGGATGAAGATGGACGATTTAGCACTTCTGCCCTCACATCAGGGAAAAGATGGCTTCTGACATGGACCTGCAGGAGAATGGCAGAAGTTCACATCTCTGCTTCTCCTCTGGAGCAAGCAGACACATATAGGGCCTGTGGAGACAGAGAAGTGCTTCTTGGCATACCTTAAACTAGTGTCACTCAGCACCTTCTACTAGAAACCCCATGAAATTAGCTAAATAGAGATGTCTGATGACTTTGAGTAATGGTCAGCATTTGAAACATACACAATTCAAAGTATATGTAATTCCAGATGAGACACATGTTTAAATAGCAAAGCTCAGATAATGGGTATGTACTGAAGGTGTTAGAACTTGGCATCTGTGTGTTGCACTGGTGTGTGGCAGGGCACAGTTTATAAAATAAATTTTCCAGAGAAAAAAAAATAACAGGAAAATGTGGGTTTGTACTGTTAAAGTTTCCCAAGAGAGTGGTCATACCAGCTGGCTATCATGTTGAGAGGATACAACTACCTCAAGTAGCATCTAGCAGAAGAGTACCTAAAAGAATTATCCCTCCTCCCCCTTGATGGAGTCCTTGTTGTTGAAGGAAAGGGACTTATGCAGTGCCACCCACAATCTGCTTTTTTTTTTTTCCCACCGGGACAAAATAAACCAAAGCTTTGCTTCCCCTGCATGACAGATTATACTGTGGAAGGTACACAGGCTCCTGGCTGTGTTAAGACAGTGCTGAACTAAACGTGGGGAAGGAAAACGTAGGGACATCTGCACCAAAATATAGACTGTTCCTAACTTGTACACACAAATAATTTATGTCATAATATGCAATATGGCATTTCTGTGTGAAGGAAGGTTATATTTATAGCTGTTATATGTTCAGATGTAGAACAGAAGAGCTGTATGGAATAGTGGGAGTTTCTTCTCTTAAATTAGTAGATATGCAGAGGACTACCACAAAACCAACAGAGAATAATTTTAAAAAGAACTTGTTTTAATCACATCCAACTGGAAATCACAGTATATTTCTGATAAGAACTCGGTGTTAAAATCCTATTGGAGATCCTGCAGAGATGTAATTTTGATTACCTCAGTGCAACTGTTTGTAGTACAGAAGAGGTCAGAAGAGAAAGTACAGCTCTGAGGGGGCCAGGTACCTGTTTCTTGAAGGAGGAAGGAAGCACGGGGGTTGCAAGCCTGCTGTTAGCATTGCTTGCTGCAAACCGCACGCTGTGGATCAGAGGGGTGGTTGTAGCTGCTCCGTCCCTGGCGTAAGCACAGCCAGACCCAGCCTTGTGAGCCACCAAACTGACAGCAGGAAGAGGTATCTTCTCTTCCGACAAGAGAGCCTGGGAAAGCACCAGGGAGGGAGAATATACCAGAAAGCTTGTTGTGGAAAGCAATTGGCACAGCAAATATTGATCTCTCCTGGTCCTATGTAGCTGGCTGTGTAGGTGTCTGGGAATTGGCTAACCAGCTGGATGAAAGGAGTTGCTCTCCCTGAGGAGATACAAGCAGATGAGTTGTGGCAACTCTATAATTCCTTTGGTACTGCATGCAAATATTTTCTGCTCAGCAGAGAAAACTGCACTCAGGATATAGCGAACTGAACTACAGAACCCAAACCAGCATCCCTGGGTATGATCAAGTGCCTGCTGTGAAATTCCCAAAAAGGGCAGGGATCATTTTTGAGGAGAAGTTTCCCTAACAGGTCTGAAGTGAGCTCTGTTCTGTCCTGTCCACAGAAAACACTGGTGAGCATAATCCCAAGTGTCTCATGGAGCTCATGACAAGTCTCCAGCATCAGCAGCTGACAAGGGGGCAAGTTATGAAATTAAAATGGCATGCTATCTTTTTTGGTCAGTCACTGGCATAATGCAACAAATAATTGAGTCAATAAAATCAGATAGGAAGAAGCCATCACCGAATGTGTTGAAAACAAGTGAGTTATTCTAAATACAAGTAGAAGGCAAGTGAAAAGTCACTATGGTAGCAGAGTCAGCTAGTTTGGAATGGCCAGTCAAGGAAGACATTCCAAAGAAATGGAAGAAAAACTGGGGACAGCATATTCAGATAGTTTTCCTTACAAAAATTAGAGTTCAAATAAAAACATGACATCTCAAAATGTCTGAGAAAAGTCTTGCTTTTCCCACAGAGCCTCATCAATGTGAATTACAAGAAGTCAATGTTGCTGAAAGGGAGAAAACTGGATAATTTGAAATGTGGTGCTGGCAAATATCCTTGTATGCCTTCTGGTTAGAAAAAAACAAACACAACCACAAAAAAACAAACCACGAAAAAACCCCAAACACTAATGCTAGCCAGCAACACTGCTAGAAAAAGGTAGACTGTTTCCAGACCTGAGCAGCCATGGACATACACTTCCATTGTATTAGACACAACAACAGAAATACCTATAAACAGCTTATCGTATGGAGCTGGGAGAAGAAAACCAGTAGAGAAGTGAAAGCAATTAATTTGATAAAGGCTATTACAAGAAATTTTTGTGTATCTCACATAACAAAGTACAGAAAGAACATAAATTAACTCTGAAGGATATGAATGGAAAAATAATCCCTTATGAAAAATATATTTGCATGTTAAGATAAAGAATTCAATAATTTTCCAGTTATTAGAAAGGAAGGTATTATGTTATCACAATATTTTATCACCAGACTTATCTCAGGTTGACATGTAAGCAAGTGTCACACCAAAAAGGGAAGTACATCAGAGTAAGAGCTGTCAAATTTACATCAAGTGTGTTATATCAATTTTTAATAATTTTATAATTATTATTATTTTTTTCCTTTAGTAGTCAGTTAATTTGAAAAAGTTCGCTTAAAAATAAGTTCTTTTCCATGTATCTGGATGGTCTTCTAGGGTCTGAGAGATCAGCTTAGCAGTATTTTGTGTAACAGTCATTCTGCAGTCTGGGAACTGCTGGCAATCTCCAAATGTATGGAGCTGTGTAAGCGAACTGAATATATTTGTGTACATTCTTAGTGGATAAAAGTTCTTGGCAATGACCAAGTAAAGGGAAATGTACTGCCTATAAAAATTGATGAGATTAGCATTTTTAGATTTCTTACTTCTTTGAGATCTTTTCCAAAGGACTAAATAGATCTTTTCCAAGCAGTGGAATGCTGCTTAACATGCAGTGTTGAAACGAGCTTCTATCTAGTCTGGGGAAACAGGTTATGTTTCCAGATACATTAGCAAAAACTGTATTTACTAACCCATTTTAAAATATTGTTCAGCCTCCTGCATGAATAATGAGAGCAACAAATTTAAAATATTAGGCCTATGAATAGCTAACATATTTGCTAAAGCCCTGACTGTGAGGGGAGCCTTAAAACATACTAAAACAAGTACAGATGAATTAAAAAACACTTTTCCTTCTGTCTCCAGAAGTTGTCATGGCTGGCATTGTTTCATCTATGCTGAATTATGAGTCTTGTGACAACACCCTGACACAAGTAGACATTTCTGTATGCCATGGAATTTTTAAACTGGAAGACTAAAGAGATAAGCCAGGATTTAATGAAGGATTAAGTCAGAAAATTCCAAGTTTGTTTGTGTTTCTCCCTTCTCCCTGTCTTTGGCTTGGTGGCAGCCTGCAATTCTCTCAGCCTGTATCTCCTACTGATGCTAATGCAGTGGTGATTGACTCCTCCCATATTGGCCTTCAAAGGGCTTCCAGTTTACGCCTTGTAGAACTGGCTTTGTCACTGTGAAAAGATGAGTTAACTGGAAGGCAAAATCTTAAATAAAATAAAAACTAATACCTGTGATTAAGAAATCCTGATATAACTTTTGCAGTGCAGAAATATAATCAGCATGTCAACCACATCTGGAAGGTGCTTCAGTTTATTCAGGAGGAGACACTGGAATGTGAATGCAGGCTGGTTGGGCCATTAGAAACTTAAAGAATGTAAGTCAGGGACATTGCAAATCTGATATCACTTTTTTTTTTTTCCCCCCCAGAAACAAGATGAGAACATTTAAAAATAAAAGCCAAACAAATCCTTAGAATCAAGTACTGATGTTACACCATGGTGGAATTTGACTCAAAGTCCAAAACCTACAGTAAATATTCTTTTATTTATGTAGTTAAGTGTTGATCAGTATTTCACTTCTGCTGTTTTTATCAGCAGTTTCCTATTTCCCTTAATCCCCTCCCTTCTGCACTGCATATCAGTAGAATAAATTGGCTTTTAAAAATTCTGCTGTTTTCTCTGAGTGTAACAAAGGTTGGAAGTAGAGAACTGGTGGGCAAGCCTGATTGCTGATGCTGTTACAGTGTCTTGAAATGGAGACTCGTAGGTAGAAACTCATAAAGGTATTTCCATAAATAATTGCTATTTTAAATTATTTTGTCTCAGTGATTCCTTGAGCAGGACGCTTTCAGCAGATGTGAAATGAAGTTCTTTCTTTCCTAGAGCACAGATGGTAACTGTCCTCCCAGACCTCATCTCTGAGGTTGTTAGGCAGATGGAAATGGACCATTTAAATAACTTCTGATAATTATAGTTAGATCATTCTAGTCTGTTTTCTGCTCTCAGTGGGTTTGCCAAGGAGTTAGGAAGCTAAAGCCCCCTACAGATCCGTGATACAGAGATACTTCACTGATCCTTCCATTCACAGGTCATGGTGCTGCTTCTCAGGTCTCTCATCCCAATATTGTCACACTTGGACTTTCAATATTACTTCTCTCAGAGTAGAACTCCTAAGAATGACAAGACTAGTCCTTATCTAAGAGTGATGTGAGTAGCAACAGCCACAAAGAGATGTGAATTCTCCAGAAAATTTATTTGCAGATTTGTGGGCAGAATTGTGAGCCTCAAATCAACAGGGTGCTGTGCAGTTTCAAGGAACAAGTTTCTCCTAAAGCACCAACCAGTAACACCAAGTCTTCTGAACCAAGAGGTTATGTATCCCCAAATTTCTTCATGCTCCAGAATCACAGGAATTAGAGATGTGCAAGCCTGATTTATTGGGTTCCTTACTGAAAGCTTGACTTTCTTGTATAGAAATGGATAATGACACATGGGTTTAGTGAAAATTTTGTGTGCTGATACCTTTTGTCCTATGTTTTTCCTTTTTCCCAGATAGTAAACATTTTGGTAATAATTTTACCAGTAGAGAGGATATTACTCTTGTCTGCAAAGTGTTTAAGTACTGAAAAATATACCTGAGATATTGGGAAGCAAAACAGGGTGTAGTCTATTTGAAAAGGCAGTTATCCAGTTGCAGGTGGTTAGAGGGCAAGATCAGAGCATTCATTCAAGATGTGGGTGGTCTGGACTGAGAGCTGAATGCTGTGCTAAGGAGTGGACTGCACAGTGGGAGAAGGAAAGGTTGAATTTATTACTTTTCATTTTATTCTGTTAAGTAGAAGTTATTAATGGAATATCTATAAAGGCAAAATTGTTGGTAGAGCTGGCAACAGTTAGTTTTAATTTATTAAAGCTATTTAAGAAGACCTTGGGAGAATTTAAACAGCAATTCCAATAAGATAGTTCTGTATTTTTATATATTTTTTTTTAATAATTTCTTTCAGTGCGTCCAATGTATCCTGCAACTCTGTAGTTGTAAAAGGCTTTGCCAAAAGAAACCCAGTGGCCAACTGGTGTCACGTGTAACAGCTCCAGCAAGAGGAGCTCTTAGCTGCTGGCTCTTTGCCATTCTCCTTTGCATCCCTGTAAATCAGGAGCCAGTTATTTCAGATGCAAAGGGTGTAAGAGGGAACTGAAACTGGGTTTACGTTTCCCTGCTTTGCATTGGTGTCAGACTGGTTTGCTGTGTGCAGCCATGAGCTACCAGATGTCCCAAAGCCACACTGCCTGCAACATGCTAAGCTGTTGTAGCTTACAAACTCACAGCAGACACCTACAGGAAAGATATCTGCCTTGTACACGTTTTTTACTTGTTATGCTAACTAGAAGAAGTATTGATTAAAAAAAGGAAAGAAAATCAGAAGGCACTCAAAGGAGAACAGAGAAAAGGTGATTGGGACAATCTTGGCAATGAATTGAAGGGGAAAACCAAACATTAACATGAGAGACTATGAACTATCACATGTAGCAGTGGAAGGCTGTTGGATGGCTGAATGCAACCAGAACACCCCAAAGAGAGAAATCTAGCAATTACCAGCCTCCTCCTGTGGTTTTTGCCTGGCATATAATGTCCTGAATACATTAGATATTACAGGCACATTCATCATGGATGCACTTTAATGGAACCAAAGCTCAGGAGCAGAAGTAATGCTGGGGAGAAGGAATGTTTTAAGTGTTTATGGTGGGGGGGGAGGGGGAGATGGTTGTTTCTATTTTATCTTCAGTTAAATGATTGCTGTGTATTTGTGTATGCAAAGCTTTTCTCTAATCGCTACTGAAAGGCCACAAAAGCAAACAGAGTTTAGAATTGCTGGGCTTATGAGCATAGAGATGATGGTAAGTATAAAGACAAATTTTAAAATCCTAGATATACTAGGTAAACATTAAAAGATGGTGTAAAAAGAACAGATGGTGTAAAAGAATGCTGTTGTACTTAACCACAAAAAAAGGGACTTAAGCCCACAATAGGAGCTTTATTCCAAGCAATTTCATTTTGCTTTGCTGATTCCATTCAGACTTTTATGTACCTTTCTAGCAATCTTGAGAATATTGTACATAGAAGAGTTAGCAAGAGACTGTTGCAATTAGGTCTCTATGAGATGTCAGAGAAATAAATGTGGTGAAGACTTCAGAGATCACTAGGGTCTCCAGTTGAATCACTTTAGGATCTGTAAGCAATAAGTCCATTAGATGCTGTAATGCACATTTCTAACTTGCTCTGCCCACAAAAGCAGCTCAGAAAAAAATACATCCATATTTATGAAATCTGAATTCACTTCACAGTATTTTAATAACAATAATAGCTTGATTAAGATCTAAGTGAAAATATGAAGCTCTAAAATGAGTTATTCTAATAGTACATCATTTTCCCTTTTGAAGCTTTGCCTAGAAAGGAGTTACTCCTTGTGGACTGAAGAACACAATACACATAGGAAAGACCTTTTGAATGGTTATTAATTTCTGCAATGCTAAGAACTGATGAGCAATTGTGCAGGCCCCACCCACACAATTAAGATGGCAAAATCAAGCTCTCTTACACCCAGGTATTGCCAAAACTTCAATTGCCTATACTATTGCTGTTCAGCCCCTTCCACGTGACCTTTGTAATAACATCACTACTAGCTAGTGACCTACTTATCACCCACTATCTGAAGCCGACACAGAATCTGTAATTTCTGCATGTGAAGGGAATCTGCAGGAAAGATAATGATGAGATCATGCCACTGAAGAAGGTATCATAATGCACACACTACAAGAGGACTAAATAAGGACAACATTCTCAAGAGTTGCATTTTAAAGCATTTTAGCACTTCCTAAATATATTTCCTGTAATGATCTGATTTCTAAATATTATTTCCTGGGTTTTTTTCTATCTGAAAACCAAGTAAAAAGCCACCAACAAGAACAGGGCTGAATTTTGATCTGCACTACTGGCATATAATTGACCAATTAAAATTAGTAACAGGAGAATATTTATAATAGGGATTATTCTTTCTCTAGCACATATCTTGTGTCAAAGTGATGAAGTAGAAGAAATTGCCAAGGATATTCAGCCCAAATCTCTCTACCCATGTCCCTCAAAAAGATGTGTGTTCCTACAGCTCTGAGCTGACTAAATGCTGTTGTTCAGGTCTGGTCTGGAAACACAACTTTCCAAAACATTAAGCTGAACTCAGGATTCACAGTCACTGAAAAGGAGAATTTTTTCTTTCCTCTGTCCCTATCCCTTTCTCCTCCATTCTCCTACTTGCACAGTGCTACTCCTTTCCTTGCACTGGCTGTTCCACATGCTGGATCTTCCCTCAAACTAAATCAGCTTGCTCACTGTTGGAGTTCTTGTTATAGCAGAAGTTTTCTGACAAACTAGTGAATTTGGGCACAGCATGAAGGTGTCAGTGTTGGCACAAACTGGTTGTTGGTGGAGCACAGCCAGAAGTGGAATGAAGGGAAGAGGCAGCAGAAGACCTTCCTGTCTCTTAGCCATGAGCTTTTTGGTCAGGTCATCCTTGCTTAACCTTGAGCCTCCAATTCTGCCTTTTCACCATGGGTGCAAGAGGAAGAGTTTTAAGTTGAGTTTAAACCAGCATGTGCTTCAGTGGCATCTGAGCACAAGTGTGTGAGGGGCCAAAGAGCCACTCCTACTCCCCTGGCTCCCAAGCCCTCTGCTCCTGTTTCAGTAGTTTCTGGTACACAAAGGAAGAGCTACAACTTTCCCAGATAAGTTAGAAGACATTTTTACATTGGGAAGCACTCAGAAATCAAAATGCAGTACTGCTCCCTGCTAGTCCTATCACATCCCTCCCAGAGGACAGTGTTTTGTCCAGCTCCCTAGAGCACAATGCTGAGCTCTGCGAGGCCTAAAGATGTTCTGTTTCCACAAGGTCTGTGGCAGTCAGCTGAACTGATGACACTGCACTGATGTTGCAAATTCCATCAACACTGTCAGTAACATCTGTGTACAACATCAGCCCAGGAAGTATTGTCTTCTGAAACAAGTTGTATCTCACAGTTTCTGGGAGAGTGTCCCCTGCTCTGAGTATGAAAAGGATGAACAGTCCTTTCATTTCTGATGGTTACCTGGGGGTTGGACTAGATGACCTTTAAAGGTCCCGTCCAACCCAACACATTCCATGATTCTATGATCAGGGCCTGGCTTAAAGCTGCTGTTTTGGCTGTCCCCCAGTGGCAATGAGGGGCAAATCATTACACCTCCCTCTGCCTCCCATGCTTGCCTGCTTCAGGAGGCAGAGTTGCAAAGTGCTGCTCATTTGTAGGTCTGATGAGTACTTGTATTTCCATACATTTACATCTTTGGATTTCAGGCAATGACTTGTGCTGAGACATGATATTATCTCATCAGTGCTGTCACATAAACTCAGATTTCTAAGGATTTATTTCTTGGCAATCTCAGAAGGACATTATCTAATTACAGAACAATATAGTAGGTTCATTATTATGTTAGCTGTCCGAGCCTTCTCATTGTAAGAATCCTTTTTGCATTGTCTGTAATTTTGCAGTTTTAACTCTTTGACCTGATTTCTTTCATCCCATGAGGCTTCTTCAGTCTTTTTTTAAAATAAATTTTTCTGCCAAATCCCCATACTAATTCCCAAGAATGCAGCTGAAAAGAGAGATGCTATTTTCCTAACACTAAATCTTCCATATGAAAACTCTAGCCTACATGCAACTTTGAGTTGGGGGTGGGGAGGAGTTAAGGGATTGTCCTTTAAAAATAAAATTAAATTTAGTGATGCAGCAAATGGCTGGAAAAACTGCAGTTTGCACATGTTCAGTAGACTTGCCAGAACTTCAGAATGTAACTCTTCAGAGATACTGTCTGCAACAAGCACACTAGATTTCATAAGGCTCTTCTGTAGCAGGAAGGTTTATAACCTTATACCACTAATAATTGCTCCTTCAGATCAAGTTGCAGGTCTGTGCAGCAGATTTAAAGTTTCTAGCCTGCTGATAAATCCTATTATTGTTGGTACAGTTACACAGCTGAATTTTCCTTGTTTGCATATTTCATAAGCTTAAGAAATTTGGCATAAAAACTCTCCTTTAAAAAAAAACCAAACACCTCTATATAAAAACATGCAAAGTGAGTATTATTATCCCCATTACACAGATTTGCATCTGAGATATGTGAAGCTTAAAGCCAAACATATCCATTGTTTTTTGGGTATCCAGCCAGGAAGGAAGACTTCATTTATTTTTTTGCACTATTTTTCTTTGCAGAAGGCTTGATACAGCTGTAGCTGTGTGTTCTCAGACTCCTGCAGATCTGTTTCAAGTCTCAGAGTCAAGGCACTTGAAAAAACAGGGCATCTATGAGATAAAGACAGGCTGCAAAACACATGAGGAAAAAACTGATCTCGCACAGCCCATACCTGGGGTTGTGTTGCCTGGCGGAGTATAGCTAAGATGGGAAACGCACTTCCTAACCAAGGACTGACATACAGTTCTACCTTTTTAACACAGTATTTCTGTAACATTACCCACCAAGATAAAATTTTACATGATGTAAACAAGTGCATTAATTTCCCCAAAAATATTTGGACAAACCTATTTCAACATCAATTTAGTTTTTCTGTGCATTTTGTCTTTTGATTGTTTGTATGAAAAAATAGTATGAAATTATTAGTGTATTTTATCTTGCAAAAGTATAACCACTGTTTACACAATAATTACAACATATATTTACATAGAAAAGATGTTACATAGATACAAAGATAAACATGATTTAATTATAAGAGTAAATCTTTCATTGTGATGTATTATATAATGTTTAACAACTTTATTTCAGGAAAACTCATGTGTAGCTACAGTAATCACTATTACACTGTGAATTCAGGCACTGGAAAAAGTTGAGGACAACTAGATGCAACATTTGTCACACAGTATGAAAAACTAAGCAGATAAAATAAAATACATAATATTTTCTTTAAAACTGTTGACCCATTGTAACAGATACACAGAACCTTTTGTAAATAATATAAACACAACATCCTCTTCACACTCCTGGGCTTACAGTTCTTTCAAATGGCACATATGGTTTGTCCTTTTGTCAAGTATGCTTAGACCCTTTTCTCCTAATGAACAATTGTATGTGTTGTAGTTGAGAAGCAAAACAAGGCTAAGCTGAATATGCTCTAGCTGCCTTAGCTCAGAATTTCCTTGTATTTATGGATTTATATGAAATCCCTAGGGTTATTTAAAAATTGTTTTCAGTGTTATTTTATCATTAATCTTATTATCATCCAAAAAAACTGGCTGCAAATGATTGCTCTGAGGATTGGCAAACACACTTGTACAGCTTGAAACAATTTATTGAAAACATGTTGCTTACGTAAGAGAACATGCTGTCTTTAAATACTGTTGGTAAGAAATGTTCATTTCTTGGATTTCCATTCTATTTATGGACTCTGAAGACAAGAGAAATCATATTTAAACTGCACCTATAGATTGTGGTTTTTTGTACAATCACCTTATTTCAAACTCAAGGGAAGGATCTTGTCTAGCCGTGACTTTGTAATGGGATCTTGAGCGGTGACACCCAGCAGCACACGAGCCATGTGCCTTTTCAAAATATTTAATCTTTTCGCCAAAGAAGAAACCTGTAACTAGTCACATTGTAACCTAATGAACGTTGGTTTTAACAATGAGAAAGACTTGAGTTGCAGTTCAACTGAACAATCTTTTTTAGCCAAATATATTTTTCTGGGCATAATAGATACAATAAATACAGATTTATGGTAATGCATTTCCTTACATTTTTTCCCCATATATATGCCAAGTCTATAAAATCTCAGTCATTTATAGATCTACATAACTCCCTGAGATCAAATATAATTCTCTTCCCTATTTTATAGCTGGTGAAAATGAGGTACAGCCAGAGTTCCACAGAGCATACCTAGAAACTCAGCTAAAACCCACATTTCTAGTTTGCATTCCCATGTGGTCGCTTGTTTCAGCTTCACAAATGCTGAACCCAAAAGCCCAGTAGTCTAATTTGACTCTCCTGTATTAATTATTATTATGTTTTAATACCCAGTTTTGAATTAGGAGACTGACTTACGTGCTTCCTTCTAAAATTAAATATAGCTGTCTTAAAAAAAAAAAAAAAATTAACTTTGGAAACATGCTAGATAGAAAGCTTCCCCTGACTACAAGTATGCATAACTGACAAACACAGCCAGACTTCAAAGATCCTGCCTTTGCACCCACACCAGGGTCTTCTTTACTGCAATTCTTTCTAAATAACTAGCTGTCTCCTAAGCATTAAACAAACAATTTACACTTCCCCCTTTATTCTCCATGGGCCAGTTGGCATAATGCTGAGAGCATAACTGCCAGCTTAACCAACAGCAACTCTGTTTTGACCAGCTCACTCTATTCCACTTTCCCAGGGATTTGAGGTGTGTATAATGACTTCTTTCATGTTTCATTGTGCTGCCAAGGATAGTTGAGTACTGTTCACCATGTTCTACTTGAGGTCTAATTCAGCATCTCCTGCCAAGTAACTATTCCTTGCTTAGATTGATCTCAGAGAGTTTAGAAATGCCTCTGTTAGTGCTTTGACTCCAGAAAGCTGAGATTTAGCACAGAACCTGCACAGTGACTGGCAAAAATTCTACAGCCAACTTGCATGTTGACTTGTGTGTCAGTTCTGGTTCCTTGAAAAGGCACAAGCATGAAGATGTTTGTTTGCCTGAGTGCCTTTAGAAGAAAGTCAGCTTTTTGGAGTTGTATTTTCACTCTGCTGAAGTCTCCTTTCTGACCATCCTAAGCAGCGTGTCTCTTTCCAGAGTTACTGCCAAGGGAGGGGACCATGCAGTCCCAGGCACCTCCTGTCACTGCACCCTGAAATGATGCAGTGGGTGCCAGAGCTTAAATACAGATTGATCCAGAAAGGTAAGAGATCTCTGTAAGACACCACCATGTTTGTATTTCTGGTCCCCTTTCCCCCCTAGCCTCTTCTATTGAACTTCTCACTGAAAATGATTTTTAAAAACTATTACGGAAACCTAAGAAAACCTTCAGCCATTTCTTATTAAGTTACTGATCTGAAGACAGTGAGAGGCAGATTATGATAAGAAGATCATTAAATGGTGAATGTTTACTGGCACTCTCAGTAAATCATGCTTATCTTGAGATAATTCAAGAGTATTTTCTTACAGGCTCTGTAACGTTTAAAGACCAGTTGTCAGGTTTTCACAAACTGTAAGACACTACATTTGGATCTATGGCCTGCTTTTTATTTAGATACAATTTACTCTGCAGCACATTTTTGTCTGGAAATATGTATACTAGTTTCACAAACACAACTGATCAAAATTACTACCAGGTAAGTAGAGAGTTGACTTTCTAATCACCTCGTTACGTCAGCACTATTCACTGACATACAATTACATTGATAAGAGCACTAAAAATAGCTCACCTAGATTCCTCTTTAAGGTCAAGCCTGGAAACTTATGGTAGCTGTTCAGTTTCTTTGAGCTTTATTTCTGCTCAGAAAGCCACCAGCCCTGTCCCTCCTTCTGCTGGTTTTAGAAGAAGCCTGAGGAATCTGATCTCCTCTGTTAGTGGTCTAAATTAGGCTGAGTATTCTTGTGCTCTTTACATTCCCAATTTTTGTTTTATGCTTATAGTAACTTAAAACTCCTGTACAAGCCTAGATGTTGGTAAAACTGCTTAAAATAAAAAGAAACTGAGTCAGTTATGTCCTGTTGACTGAAGGTTATTTTAATCTGCATTTTAAAATAGGTTTGTTTTATAAATTTACCTTATTTTCTTAAGGCATTATGGTTTTCTTGTTTATTTTTAATTCTTCCTGACTTCTGTATGTATATCCAGGGGTGTACAATTACTGTGGGCAGCTTTCCCAAAGTGTTATGCAAGGTGATTTGGGATTCTGCTCCAGGAGCTTCATCCATATATCTAACCATCTTCCTTCTTAACAGTTTGTTCCTTCTTTCTTTCCTGTATCTGATCCATATCAAGTCCTCCTTCTCCTTTCCCTGGGAACCTGTGTTAACTCAATCCCCACAATGAATTGGCAATATAAAGGTCCATCTCTGTTAATTTTATTCCTCTCATGGTTAGAATTGTCTTGTTTATATTCTATGCTTTGTATGCATTTTATGCATATAAATATTATGACCCACATTGAGATACTAATTCTCACCTTCTCTCACAACAATCCAACAAAAGGAAATGGCAAGTCCAGAAAGATATCATATTCACGCACAGTTTCTAAAAATGCTGGTAGAAGTTCAGATGGGGACAAGGATGCACATGTGGAATAAATGCTTACTACAGTGAAAGGGGTACCATCCTCCCAGTAGATCCTAGGAAGTGACTTAGCAGCAAAACAAAATGGCTAGGCTTTCCTAGGCAGAATGGAATGAAGAATTTCAATCCAACCACAAGGAAGAAATCCAAGCACACATACTACCTAGACAGCTGACAGGCAGGCACACTGAAGTGTCCAAGTAAAGCAAACATCTTAAATAGACTGAAATGCTCAAGTATTTTTGGTGAATAAAAAGTACTGCTCAGAGAACACTGTCCTTACTAGCAGCTCTGGCTTGGTTTTGGTTACCATATAAAGAATCCCCCAGGGCTCAGTATGGTTTCAGGAACTCGCACGCTATACAAACGTACAGTCTCCTTCCCTGAAGCCACGTCACCAGGCAGTAGAGATGAGCAGCCCAAAAATAATATTTTGGAAAAAGCACTGCCAATCCACTCTTCATGTGAACAGTTTTCTTACTGGCTCGCCTTGAGGTATTAAAAGTTATGATATGAAGGCCCTCAAAGCAATCTTTCCCTCCTGGTATTGTTTGCTTGTATTTTTACTAATTTTTAGTCTGCTGTGACAACCTCTGTCACGTACCAGGCAGAGTTTTGGTTTCAATTAGTGCATTTAGCCATCTTTTTCTTGGGTTAGAGCTATTTTCTAAATCTGCACTTTTCCTCCTGCATTATTTTGGAACAGGTTGTTCTATTTCTTCTGCTCACATTTCTCCTTCCAAAATGTGTACATTTGGCAAAAAAATATTTCTTTTCCCTGTGTCAATAATTTCTAACTGGGTGCTTCCCATTTTGTTGTTTCCAAGATGTACAATCCAGAGAAGAAATGCTGCTTCCCATGTGCAGAAACCCCCCCCCCCCAAAATAAAAACCCAAAAAACAAACACAAAAACAAAACACAAACCCAAAGCCACTGTTTGTCCTCCCTCTCCTCATGCCCTGCTAGCCACCAGACCCTGAGGCCATTTTCCACTCATCTGCTGACAACCATGACCAAGGTCAGGCTTGATGGGGCTCTAAGCAATCTGTTCTAGCGCAAGATGCCCCTGCTTATTGTAGAGGGGTTAGACTAGATGACCTTTAGAGGTTCCTTCCAACCTAAGACATTCTATGGTTCTATGAAAAACACCTCCCTCTGTGTTTGGTAGCAGGTAGCACTCATGTTCCTGCTCCAGAGGCAAATCCTGCAGAAGTTGTGGGGACCTTTCTGTAGCAACTCCTGCACACTGATAGAAGAAAGCTGGGAGGCTGAGGTCACTAGTTGAGGCCATATAGTACTTCTTGCAAAGGAGGAGTAAAACCATCATCATCCCTATGCTTTTAACAGAGCAAGCCCTGAGAAAAGCATCAAACGTTAGACCTGGTTAGGTAGGTGGAAGTACCTCAGATAAGAGTTGAAGATCAAAGCTGCCACTTCAAGCAGACATACTGGAACAGGTAAGCAGAGCAAGGAACATGTGCTACACGGGAGTAGGTGAGCTAAAATAACCCTCAGCTCCAGTGCAAGAGGGAAGTGGGGAGAGGACTACTGAACACCCAGTGCCAGGAAAAACCTAAGGGCTGTGCCACCAAGTGCAAAGCAAGAAAACAGAGTAACATCAAAGGGACAAGCTTACATTTTGAAACTGCAGAATGCCCGTACCCTGAAAGCATCCCCACAATATGGAACAGCAAGCAATCCAGAATACCAAGCTTTCCTAGAGCACGTCAGCCTGCCCACATGCAGCCTTTAAATGCTATTTGAGCATCAGAAACTCATGTCCTTTCAAATAACACTACTAGCAGTACAAGCCTGGTATGGCCTTCATCTTGAAAAAAACAACAAACAAAACTACAGTAAGAGGGGGAGGGAGAAAGAACTTTATTACCAGTGTACACAGATCAAACCAAATTTCTATACCTACAGGGGTTTGAGAAAAAAAACAACATAACTTTCAATGAGTTGTAATTTTTGAATGATTCATGGGCTATTTGTATAGAAATACTAAGCATGATAAAAGTCTGATCTTGATAAATCAACTCAAATTCCACTAGTGCCATTAATAAATCCAAAGCAGGTCACCTCCATTCTTAATGTTATTATTATGGTGCCTTCTGTCTACTTATACAAGTTTTAACACCTTCAGACATTAGTAAGAGACAAAGATACATGTGTCACCTTAGTGAATTAATTAGTTAGCGGTACTTGTATCCTTCATTTAACAGGCAGGACATCTCCCCACTCTTTCTCGCACTCCTTCAGTATTCTGAAGGGGATATCAAGTATATAACATTATGATAATCATGCCAGCCCTTTTGGAAGGGAAGGCTTCCATCTCCTCCTCTGCAATGCCCTCTTCTCAACGGATTCCCTTCACTCCCAGCAGTGCAGGTCAACCCCTCCCTTGTGCTGACACCAGCACCCGTCCAACTGCAAAGTTGATGCAATTTACTATCCCAGCAGAACTTAAAAAGATCCAACAAAAAAAAAAACCCAAACCAACAAAAACGCCAACACCCCACCCCACACTATTTTGAAAGCAAGCCAGAATATCTGTGGGAACATTCAGAAGGATAGAATGGCATTTAAGTGCTTTAAATTGATTTAAATGAACTGACAAAAACCAATGCCAGCCCAAGGTAAGAGGAGAGGATAGGATGATATAGAATCCTTTTGGTTGAAAATACCTTTAAGATCATCAAGTTCAACCACTGACCCAGCACTGCCCACTCCAAGTACCTTTCCCTTCTGATAGCTGCTAGTTGCTTATTTGGCTCATCTACCCATGAAACTTTATCTTAAGACTCTAGGACACATTCGTGGCCTTAAGAATCATTAAAACTATCAAGTAGTCTGATTGCTAATTTGAGTTAGTTTCAGTAGTTCCTACACACAAGTAATTAGCCACATCTTTCCAGTGATGGTCAATGCTCATCTGCATCAGCTTGTTTCTACAGATATGTGACAGAAAGACACAGAGTACCGATAAAGAGTGAGGAGATATAGCTTATACAGATTCTTGGAGATCATTTGGAAGAGAAGAGGGACTGAGGGACATGCCAAAAGGTACACTGTGGAATTTAGAAATCTGAATACAAGAACTGGTATGTTAATCTGTGTGGCTTTTTGTGTTTAAAAAAACCCCAATACAATAGTTTCAACAATAAAAAAACAGACAAAAACCCCCCCCACAAAACCAAAAAACAAGTAAACAAAACCAAACACCCACCCTGAGCCAATTCCTACAAGTCTATGAACGTCTATTTAGTAATAATTTTGCCAATAACATGATTGTATGCACAGAAAATTAAGATGTAAAAACTCTGCATAAAGCTGTATTGGCTGGAAGCTGGCATACACATTGTCTCTGCTTTGCAGAGTTTACACAGAGCCCATGAGGCACTCTCCCAAAAACCAAACAACTTTCTATGCAAACTGTGTATTTCAGCCCCAAATTTAAAAGAGCTTATCAAGCTGAACATCCCCCAACTTGCTATCTCTGCATTAATCAAATATTAAATAGACTCAGAATGAGATTATGTAGTATGAAGCTTTATTCCCATGTGTTTAATCTTCCCAGAGAATACACAAATGGTTGAAGCATGACTGAGGTTTGCAGGTGTTTATAGGCTTAGGTTCTCACTTGGCAGTCACTGCCAGAGCCTCTGAGCACCTTGCAAGAGCTAAAAACAACACCATCAATCATCTCTCCTTCCTTCCTTCCAGTAGGTAGGCGTAAATTACCTGACTTGGATGCTTGGGCTGGAGGGGAGGGAAACAGAAGTAGGGCAACGAAAGCTCATTGGAGAAGCTGAATGCTTCATGCTGAATCTTGAGAGCCTGAGGTCATTCTTGTTCCTCTTTTGACACAGCTCCAAAGCCAAGGTCCAACTCGCACATTCTGGCTCCTGAATGCAAAACATCTACACTTACTGCACAGGTCTGTGTCCCCAGGAAAACACACCTGTTGCAGGAAGTCATGGACACAAAAGGACAAACCAGCTCAGAAAGCCAGGGCTGATCCCATGGAGGGCTTAGAACAGCAAGGCAGCCAAGGTGAAGAGGACCTCATCAGCATTACGGGACATCAGCTTGATGATCTTAAAGTGACCTGCATTGCTCAGCAGGCAAACTATAGCAGGTTTGGACCAGATGGTTTTTTTCAGGGTGTGATCTTGGTTCTTGCTAATGGAAATAATAATGTCTGGCTGTCTGAAGCACATGGCTCACTGTGGAGGATAGGATGAGACTCAAACTCCAAACTAGAAGCAGATGGAAACATTTATTATTGTGGCTCTTCTCCATTCACAGATCCGTGGGGGTCTAAAGGGTCTGAATGCCAGAGGCTGACACCCCTCTGCAGTGGGGAATGTTACAGAACGGGAATTTATCGCAAGCACACTCTTCTTTCCAGCAAGAAATGGGGCTCAGCTTTTGTCATCTGCTGTTATATCAGGAGTTCGCAGTTAAGGAACAATAATATTTAAATAGTTTTTGTCACTTACTAGTCTTCCTTAGGAAGACACAGGGGAAAAAAAAAAAAAAAAAGGATATTATCTTATTATGACTGCTTTATTTCCTTACATTTGTTGCTCATAAAAATTTTCTTTGTTTTGCAACACGAAACCCCGTACAGCTTCATCATGTAACTATATATGTAAGCAGGGCATCTCTGGTAGCCTTCCTCTCATTAACTGCTCCTCCCCAAAAGAGATTCAAAACAGGAAAGATCTTATTTTATATCTGAACATGGGATAAAATGCTCACCAACTGCTTTCAGTAAAGAACAAAGATAAAATAATGAGATAACTTTATCATATAGGCAACACATTCTTCAGTGGCTGTGGAAATCACTTAACACTTCGTTACTCAATTATAAAGAGTGTTAATCTCTTTCACCCTTGCAAAGATTTCTGTTATTACTGAATGGAAGCTATCAGTAAAAACAATGCAATGGGAAAATACCAGGCTCAGTAGGAGTTGGCGAGCACCAGACATAACTGTGGGAGTGACTCCCACAGTGGATTCTGGCTAAGATATGCCAGTTATGTGTTCTTATTTTATCTTCATTGTAAATGGGTTTTTTGACAAACACCCTCCCTCCCATACAAGACTATTGAACTAAATAAAATGAACTCCAAAAGGTATTTTGCAACTGAAAAAAAAAATAAATAAAAAAAAGATTGTCAGGGGAGGTTTTTCTTACTGTTCTCTTCAGCTAATGAGGCCAGGCTAATCTTATTTTGAATCTTTAGACCAATGCTTATCCTGGGAAATCAAGTGCTTTATACATATAAAGGCACTCTCCCTGGCCACAGGTGCCTTGGTAGCAGCCCCACTTCAGGGAAAGGTGATGCTCTGGAGAAGGAAGAGCACTGGGTCAGCAACTGACCTGGCAGCCCCGTGCACCTGCCTGCCCCCAGCTTCCCTCTAGCCATGCCTCTGCTTATCCCCTTCCTATCCCCTCACTGAGCAGCAGCATTGGATCCATCAGCTCCTTTACAATGGTAGAAGTAATAAATGCTTGTTTAGGTTATAGCTGCATTTTTAAATCTCCCACAATGTTTCTGACATATCAGAAACTGTAGTGGCTGTAATCATCCCAAGTGAACAGAATCACACCTGAGGCTAATCTGGCTTCACTTTTCTACTTGCTGCAGGAGAGATGGATTGAGATGAACAAGTATAGCTCCATAACATCTGCTCAGCAAATGCTCACATAAATCAGGATGAAGAATATAGTATATTTGCCACACCCTGAATAGCAACAGTCATGCAAGATGAAGAGCAGAGTGAAATCCTGGACTTGCTGAAGTCCATGGCAAGACTCCCATTAATCTCAGGCAGGCCAGTATTTTAATGCAGATTGTTACCAGATGGTAGATTTTAGAGCCAATTGACCAACACAATTAAAAGAAAAAAATAATCAACTGATGAGATAGCTGCATTAGTTAGTTACATTCATATTATCAAAAACCAATACACAAAAGTCATATATCTCCCAGCAGCAATTATGACTGGCCTCTTAAAAGTACCCAATTACATTCAGAAATACCTGAAATTCTTCTCACCAATAAACCTTCTCCCCCAAGCAAGCAGACTTTCCATACCAATTTGAAACCGCTTTAATTCCGTAACTTGCATAGCTTATTACATAATACACTACCTTAAGCATGCTTAAATCTTTTTTCCCATGTGTTGAATAAAATCTTTTCTCTTAGAAGTTGCAATTTTTTTTTCCCCAAGATAACACTTGAGTCTCCTGCAGTGAATTCAAACCAAACATCAGCTAATAAAATAAGCCTAGAGCTAAGAGTAAAACTTCATGCTCAGCTTCATAGTGTGGCTGTTGCTTTTTTCTTTAAGTCCTTACAAATACTGTAATAAAGATATTGCCTATAGACAGTTATTCTTAAACGCATCCAAGACTGAGATGAATTACTATAACTCATGCTTCTCTCAGCACGATTGTTTCAGATTGTCTGTATATTTTGGAAGATTAATTTACACTGGCCACATTATTAAAATTCTTCTATAACCCTAAGGGAGAATTAAACCACCTTTTTCTCCTACAGGTAGCATCTTGATGCTCCAGAATTAAGGCTAACAATTCACTGAGTATTATGAGCAAATGCAGTTGGACTGCTGGGCAGCATGGTAAGAGACAGTCTACTCAGGACATAAATTTGAGATACCCTCCCAAAGTTATTTTGAAACTTTCTTTTTTTTTGTTTTTTATGGGTCTGTTTAAATTTTCTCATTGGCTCCATCAAATTTTCTCACAATGTGAGTAAAGAGTTGTTATTTTTAAACTGCTGGCCACAAACCCCATTTGACATCTCAAAGACAAGTTAGTCTCTCTCACTCATGCTACATCAACCATGGAGACTCTAGAGTTTCAGCTTCAGTAAAACCTTCTCATGTCCAGCTTCAATTTCTTGGCTCTGAAACAAAGGAAGACACTAAAATTTTATCAATAAAAATGCCAGTTTTAGCCACCAAGGATAAGATTTTGCCTACATACAAAGAGGCAGGAACCACCACAATTATACCATTTACTACCCTGAGAAGGTATTCGTAGCACCAGCAATCATTTATCCTGACAGTCCTGGCACCAGTGGCCCCAAGAGGGATGTTGATCAACTTCCCCATTAATAGCTTTCACCTGGCTATTCAATGCAAAGGACTGCTGTGACTCCAAACTGTGGGTAAACATTAGTTTAGCATTTCCGGCAGACTCCTGCTTCACATTCTTCCCTCCCAGGCTATAGCAGGGCTTCAGCCATGCACTAGTTTTCAGAAAAATCTGCAGTCCTAGCCCAGTGGTTCATAGCACAAAAAATTAAGTCAACACTGAATAATTTGATAAGAATGCCAACTAAAAGATAACAGTGTCATTAGTGCTCTCTACTGGATAAATACATCATTACTCAAAATTAATACAGCACAACAGTGACCTCAGTAACAAAGTGGTATAAAAGCACATTTGCATTTGAACTGTAATATTTGTACTATATTTATAAAAGCTTATGTTAGTCAAAGTAAGTTAAAACCTTACACTAAGATGCAACAGGATGTACAGAAGTCCTTGAAAACAAATCACAGCTGAAGTTGAAATTCTGACAGCTGAAGTAGGTCAAATAGAGAAAAAACCAGACAAGACTATACAAGAATACTTGTGCCAGGGTAGTTTTAAGGAGAAATATTCCTTCCTATTCTTCACGTACTATATCCATACATGCAGATTAATTTACAGCTAACAACTCCAAAATACAATAAGAAATTCTTCTGCTCTCCTAAGCAGTAATGCATTTGGAAGTCTCAAAACCATTTTCGTCATTGCTTTTCATACCCTGTAAATACAGGGCAAGCTTCTACTTGGCAGTCAGTCAGAAGTGGTGTCACTTAGCTCCTCCAGGTGGAGAAAGCTAAGTCAGCATTTCTGTCACCCCTAAAATCACCATCAGTGCCTATGGCTCCACCCAAAAGGAGAGAGCCATAATCGGACATTTCCTCCAGCCAATGCTGACATATCAAGCCCCACCACCAGCAGAATGCCTCTGCTGCACTGAACCAAACACAAAATACCTAGAGTTTGGCATTGAAGTGTTGACAGTTCAAGCACCTGCAACCACAAGCCTTTGCATAAAAATGAGTAGTGATTGGCCTTTGTGAGAACCTCTTCACACTGTAATTCCCTACAAATACCTGAAGCACACCTACCACTAAGCTACTTCCTTCTACCAGTGGGCATACAGATTTTTTTGCAGGAGTTCTTAAAGGGTTGAAGAAATACAGAACAGTTTTTACTGTAACCGCTACTTGCCTGAATTTTTACATGCAGAACAGAGGCTTTACAGAAAGTCATGTCAGGTTATGTAAATACAACAGTTCATTTGAAGTTTTTAATTGCATTTTTGTTATGCCATGTTTGAAATATTTACTAATTAGGTATATCACAGTAGCACGGAAAAGCTAAGGAAAGAAACACTTACAGCCCTGTACTGATGGATGCAGACTAGAAGTTACTGTGTCCTGGAGAGGTTAGTCAACAAAGAATGCAAAGGACATGGGGAGGGGGAAAGTGGATGTGAAGAGGGAAAACACCACAACACTGAAGCCAGAGCAGGAAATATTTCTTAAGTATCATCATAATTTATGCCACTGAAATTGTTTAGGGAAGACTTATTAAAAAAAAAAAAAAAAGAGTTGCCAGTTGGACAGGGCAGAACTGGTGAAAACCACTACTATGCAAAGAGCTGTTGAGAAAACTGTCCAAATAATTTTCCCTGCTTAGTGATACTGCAGTTCCTCTTACCCAGCCAGTCTCTGCCTGCACTCCTTTAGTTTTTTTCATAAAGGCATTTATAGCAGGTGGGGATCCCAGTGATCTGAAGGAAAACACGTATCCTAAAAAATTCTGGGATTAAGGAGGTTTCAGGAATGAGGCTATCTACAACCTAAAATAAGATACCTATCACATGAGACTGAACTAATTGTTAATACACATGCACACCCACGCCTTTTTATATAAGAGAGTGTGTATCATCTTTTAAAGTGGGGAGAATATTCAGGCAGAATAATTATTTGGAAAAAAATAAACAGCTATTTTCAAGGCAGATTAAGTTAAAAAGACAAACCCCAAATATATTTATTTTCATTTAAAAAAAAAAATGCTTTAATACAATGCAGGTGGGTAGGAGGCTGAGCATCAGTTTAGCTCAAATAATAATGGAAACACAAATAGGTGACAATTATCTTGACCAAATGGTTGCTGTATGTTTTCCCACGTTTTTTTCTTTATATATACATAACGTGAAGCTGGTAAGGTTTTGCTTAAACATCTCTTTGGTCTCAAAGAGAGTAGGAAATCCACAGCTTTGCATACCCACACACACTAGAAACTCTCACTCCCATTTCTTTCCAGCTTCTCCTTTCCCCCTTTTAAAATCTTCTGGTTTACTTGTCATCAAATCCTCTTCAGAACTGAGCATTCATGCTCATTCCCAGAACCTGAGCTGGGAAATGTGAAAGAGCTGCTACTCAATGGCTCATCCTGGTCTCTCCCACTCAGCACATCCTTAGCTTCGAAGGAGACCTAATAAGATGAAGATGAGCTAACTTCAAGTTTAAAAGCAGCCTTCTTAAACAAGCAGTTAAAACTCACTCCCTTAAAGTTTCTCCCAACTCATGGCCTACACTATGCATTCACAACTGGAGCAGAAATGCTGTTTAGAATGTATGAACTCCATAATAGATTTGTTTCCAGGAAATGCAGTTTCAGAAATACATACATGCATACTATCTGTAATGAAAGGAAATGTTCCTTCATCTATGACAACACCCAAGTTTGTGGTCTATGAACACAGGGTACATTTCAGGCCTAGGGTACTAATAACATTTTAATCTTTCCATCCACATCTACCACCTTAACACACCCTGTGAAAACATGAGAGCAGCAGTACTATTGTAGGCTGCCATGCAAGACCACACTGACACTACCTACAATCCCATTTCAGGAACCAACCCTTTCTCTGCAGAAATGATAACTGCTTTTAAGAAATTAACTACTTGAGGCCTGTCTGCTTTCTATTACACATCCTCAGACTCATATTGCTTATTATCCTCACATGTGTTAATTCACACAATCCCCAAATGCAAAATACATCAGACAAACCCAAATGATTAAATCATTCTCCTTGGTTGCTTATTTATACTGCAGCCAATTCCCTTCCTCGATGACTTCTGCATAGCTGCTGTTTTCATGGTCTCATCAGTAGGAAACACCCCTTGCAGCTCTGGGATTTTAAAGCACAGTAGAGAACCAACAGCTCCTACTGGAGCTCAGGCATTTACTTTTTAAAAAAAGTATGATTATGTCATCCAAACATTAAAGCTTGATCTGTCCTTTACCTTGGCAGTGAGCAGGGTCAATACTTAAAACAAAACTGAACCAGCTCAGGTCAAGAGTAATTCTTCAATTAGCCTGCATCGGTCTTGGATGAAGGGGAGGTTCCCATGATTTTATCCTCGCAGGCAGTACCAAGCTTAATTCTGAGACCACATAAAGGCAGCTGTTTCTAATGCCAGAGGGAGGTGTGAGCAGCCAACTAGAGAAGACTCAACTTCAAACTACACACTGTTAGGGCAACCCAAACTTTTCCCTTCCCTCTCACACAATTCACCACCCAGGCGTAATTTACAAGTTATTAACTGGCCTGTTAATTGTTTGAGTTTCTTAGGTATTCTTCTAGTAAAGAAAAACAACCAGACCAAAAAAATTGCTTTCAACTTGTCTGGGGAAATTTCAGGAGACACACAGAAGCTGAAAACAGCCTTTAAGAGCCTTGTCTTTTATTTACTGGAGACCTGAATGTTTCTTTGCCATACCTTCCATGGTCATTGAGAACTGCTGCATTTTAACCAATGATAATGTTAATTGTAAATTCCACAAGTAAAAGGTAATTTCATCTTCTTTGAAGGTTTAAGTAACATCAATTGAGCAGATAACTCGAACGAAACATTATCATATCACTGGAACTGAAACACACATCAAATCCAGCTACTCCTGCTACTTGGTTCTCCAGATCTAGTTGGCCAGGTAGGAGTTCCCTGCTTTGAATTATTTCCCATGTTTTTTGTGAGAGATCCTTCAAGCTGAGACTTACAGATACAATTTACAATTAAAAAAACCCCTCCACCACTGTTTCATTGTACTAGGACATGTATCTTTCAACTCAAACACGAAAACTTAGGTACTTTCAGACACTGAGGGCATTTAAAAATATGTATTTTGACTTCTTTATGCAGCCCAACACATGTACAGCAATACACTAATTTGCCCCATCCATTAAAAAAAAACTATTATGATATGAAATACTATTAAACATTTATGCCAGTTTATATCAGGATTTAAGAACAGGCAAACTGCAAAAAAATATTCCAACTGTAGTTCAGTAGCACAAGCACCATGAAAGATAAAAGTAAGTTAATTAAATTTTCTTGCTAAAAGGAGTTGAGCACTAAATATTGTAATTCTTTAGAGAACACTTGAGAAAGAGTGAGTCAGTTGAAAAATGGTACTCCCCTTTAAAGCCAAATACTAACACTTTCCTGCATTTGGCAAAGGATATGCCTTCCCTTCAGAATCAGAATGGCCTTGTGTCTCTACAAACCACTTAAGGCTGGCACCTTTTTTTTTTGTCACTTAGTGCACATTGCAGAAAACCAAATGGTGAAACAGTTCACAGCTCTTACATCAAATTTTATAAGACCTCAGAATAAACACAGATCCAAAACACAGTCATGCAGCATAAAGTAACAGTAACAGTCTATAACCACTGAGTAAAATAAACCGTTATTATGAACAGGTCAATTTTGATACCTGTTCCCATCAAGTTAAAACTTTTTTCAAGACTATAGCCCAGGTAAGTGGTCTAAAAAGTGAGTTGTGTGCATGTCAGTGGGTGCGCAAGACAATCAATTTGGGTGCAAAAAGTATTTTTGTACCATTAATAAGCAAAAATTTTAAAATTTATAAGTAGTGTTTATTTCATCTTTATCTCATGCTTTTTCAATTTCTGCTCTTTTGTATGTACATTATGTTAGGACAGTATTACATATATAACTTATAAATAAACATATATTGGGTACACACTTCTTATCAGTTTTTACTGATAGGGGTATACAATCAAAAAAAGTTTGAAGACCACTGGCCTCCAGAATGCTGCATGATACTGCAGCTGAATTAATATTTTAATGTCAATCTGAAAGACCTTTCCTCAGCAGCGTATTTTCAATATGCCGATTGAGTTTTTTCCCCCACGCCCAAGCACAATAATGGAAATTCCAGAACTATGGTTGGAATCCTTTAGTAGAATTATGTTACAACTTTACAGCAGATAGATGAGAAAATATCCTAAAAACACACACAACTTCTAAATCAGATCAGAGCCATCCCTTCTTTTGCAGTTCTGTAGTCTCATTTTAGTCTTGCACCAGCACTTCTGCTTCACCATCCCCCTGCCGCTCTGTCCCACACACCAACTTCATGTGCAACCTATGACCTCTGTGTGCTGCCTGCCACAGGTGCTGGTCTGTGTGTGGCTGCTGCAAGAGGTCCCTGAGTTACGTACTCGGGGCTTGGATGCATCAGAGGAGTTTAGGGACTGCACTCCACTTGGGCCAACACCAGAACAGTGGGGCTGGCTGTCACACCGCAGGCTTCTCCTGAGTCCCCTGCTGCAGAGACACACACTGAGGGAGCAACCCAGGGTGGCTCACGCAGATGGTGAAGGGCCCAAATGGCCACCGAGCAATGAACAGTTCACAAGGAGCAGCTGTTCTTCCCAGTTAGCAGCTGGGGAAGCCACCCTGCAAGTATCCCAGCATTTCAATGCATGTGGTAGCATGCTGGTCATCAAGGCGGCAAAGGGAAGTTGTGAATTTTGACATGCCTGTTCCAGCACTTTTACAAATGATTCCTAAAAATATTACCTACACTGGGAAAAAAAAAAAAGGAAAAAGAAATGTGTATCCTGAATCCTCATACCTGCCTAGAATAAAGCAAACTTGGGAAAAAAAAAAAAAAGCCTTCTATTTTTAATAAGAAAGCAGCATATTGTATTTAAAAACATTAATCTCTGCTTCACTCTGGCTAGTTTTAAATATTTTTGTTTTTCCTTTGATGTGGATGCTTTCATTCAAGCAAAAATAATGCACAGTGAATGGGGTGATGTGTGCATATTTTAAAAAAAGTATCAGTAGTAAGTCAATGCTACACCACTCATCACAGTCGGCAACTGATCACAGCTCAACTCACAGTCTTGAATCCACTTGCTGAAACAAGGATAGTTGCTAGTTCTTAAGTTCATGCAGAATGGAAGTGTTGCACACAAACCAAACAGTGTCACACAATCTTCAGGCTTCAACTGCTACGTTTGACCTGACACGTATGCACTTTAAGTACTCATAGTTAAGAATTCAGATTAAGGTAGATATATGACTGGCTGTGGGGAAAATTTTACAGATTGTCTAGTCTGATCTTTTGTTTAGATCATAGCTCATTTGCTCATCCAAATGATCCAATCATTTACATTTCATTACAGCCTACTGAGGATATCAATTGCTACAACCCATTACATCCCACAGTAGGTTGTTAACTAGGGAATCGCCTTTGTGTCAGAAACTAAACACATTTCTTTGTATCACATCTTCCTAGCTTCCATTTTCTATTACCTAATTTTTATGCCTCATTCCCTTAAGTCAGAAACCACCACCATGCAAAAGGAGTGGTCAACCTTTGTTATTTTGTAGTTTAGTACTCTTTTCATTTACACTTGAGTTTTTGAGTCTTACAAACTGGCAATGTGTCAAGATGTGGAGGCCAACAGAAAAGCAAAACTCAAGGAAAGGACTAGAAAGGACCTCTGGTTTATCAAGTCTAGTTGCCTACAATTCAGACACCGCTTTGCATTCAATTTCTTTCATAGACACACTTGGCTCTGCCTTCAAAGCAGGTCTCTGCTTGGAAGGTTGTGCCAGAATTAGTTCTAGTAATTAGGAACTTTGTTTTTAATCTAAATCTTATTTACAGAAGTTTTATACCCACTTGCTTTTGTTCTAAGACTCCTTTAGCTCAGACTGCTTCTGCCCTTCACCTGTCATTTGTACAAAATAAGTAGTATTCTGAAACCATAAGCACCCTTGCTGCTACAGATATAAAAAGGCATACCCATAAAACTAAGTTTTCAGAGCATACAGAAGATAATATATTTAACTTTTCAGAGTAAGGAATAAGGGCAGAAAATAAGGAAGGAAAGAGCTAGTCAGAAGGTGCAATTTGTTGAGCTATCTGAATAAGCCTTTTTTTGTCCTCATCCTGGATAAAGAGGCTTGTAAGTATTGTGGGGGTGACATTCACATCCATCCACTGTAATACTCCCCATCAAAAAACTGTACAAAATAAACTGTATGAAAGAAGTTAATACAATTCCACTGACCATTAGAACAAAGACCAAATCATAATCTGTCTTGTTAAAAGGAAATATGATTTTTAAAAATGTACCATTCTTGAGTTTGGAACAGTAGTGTACCCTTCATGAAAGGAGACAACAAAATCCTCTAAGCTTCAGAAAACAGTATTATGGATTTTGTATCTTTATACTGATTCAACTTACATAGAAAACAAATCAAGAATGGAAGTGAAAAGGCCACTAAACAAACTATCCAGCATTCATTCACAGGCAACAGAAATTGAATGTATTGTTCTCTCATATTATGCCCAGAAGATAGGAGCATGCAACATCATTACTGTAAACAAGTAAAAAAGATGTGTGCATTTTAGAGCATGAAATACTTCACCACTTTCACTAGTTTTATTGAAACCTTCCAAGTTAGGTATGAATTGGGCTTATGATGGTTGTCAGGTCAACAAGCAGACTTGCAAACTGGTATTCCGAATTTTAAAATCTATTTGTAAAACCCAAAGTAACAGTGTCAACAGAAGTCAACAAGGGGAAAGAAAGTTGTTTCAGTCTGAGCCATACCATCATTTCATACCTAAGGAGATGCAACTCTATTGGCACTACTTTCATAGAATTTCCGTATCGAACACCTATTTTATAACAAACTGAGTGTAGAAAGCCTTCTAAGAGCTCATGAAATAAATATAGTACAATAGGTGTATGAAAATCATACTACATAATTTGTATTTTGTGAGAACATGAAAGGAAAACTGACCTTTACAAAATTATGACTTCATAAAGAGTAAAAACACTTGCCCCTGCTTCTACTTTCTAGTCTTTTAAAATGAACAGTAAATTGATCCAGAGACAAAATACTCCCATTGTAATGCAGACAGTTTTTTACTGTGTCCTCATCTTTTCAGAGAGAAAAGCCTAATTAACCTGTCATACAAAACATTTTAAAACCAGAGCTATCTGGCAGAGAAACCTAAAAGGAAATAAAAAATTATTTTAGACTGAAAGTCAGAGAATTTCAAGGTGAAGTGAGCTTTCAAGAAAACCTTGTCTAAATAGAACAAAATGAGAACGCTCCTCACACTAGTCTCATAACATTCCACATTTCCACAGATGAACCCCTGGTTCAGAGACCTACAACTGCTTTAGCAATGAAGCATAAGTCAAAGCTGAGGTACTACAGACAGTCAAAACAAAGTTTACAAACTAATAAAAAATTAAAGCCAGCTGCTCTAGCTTTCTTGAGCAGTTAACATATGAACATCAAAGCAAATATCACAGTTTTAGTGATAATATAAAAATAGCTTGCAAGCTAAGTTACCTACCTTTCAGACTAAACTTCATATATTTGATATCATATGAACAAGGTTTCGTTTTCTCAACTTAATTTATGCTTTTTAAAGTAAATGTCTAGGAAATCTGTTTATTTTGTACAGTAAAGCCAACACCTGCCAGGTTTGCATGCTTTTTAAGGATGCGCTTTGTCATCTAGTAGAATATAATAACACACTACACCAGTGCAGAATTTTGTAAAAATACTTTAAATAAATTTACACTTCACTATAAGATTATTCAAGTTAAGAATTAATCACTAGATTCAACAGTGTAACTCCTTCACTTCTGTTACCCTCATTGCTGATCAAAACCAAACTTGCCTCAGCCTCTGCTGGCCTAACAAGCAAGCAACCACTGCTCCACAGGCAGCGTCACATTGGTCTTCTGCAGACAGTTGAAACCTGAACTCACCAGAAAATTTCCCACTACAAGCAAAATCAGAAGGCCTCTTAGAAACAAACATCCTCAGCAAGGATCAATACAGGTAGCCTCTCTGTGATTACACAAACATATCTCAGTATTTATTCTTAGCTTCTTAGCAATGCAGGCCACAAAAGTTAAAGATCACTAGGCATGTATTTATTTTTTTTTTAATCAAAAAATAAAGGGCAAGACACTTACTGCATTTCAAAGTACCAGATTTTTACTTCTGGAAACCTAGTAGCTTTCTATAAATGCAGTGATTTCTAATACTGACCAAAATAATTGACTACTAACACATTTTTCCCCTTTTCTGCAGCCTCAGAAAGTTTAAGTTACAGAACTGCAAGGCACATACAGAATCTCTTCCTTTCCATTACACAGCAGATATATCCCTGAAATAATCTTAAAAACTTTAAAACAATTAGAAATGCTACAAAGTTAACAATTTCTATTTAAAAACATTGTTCCAGCAGAACATGCACTTTTTTGGAAAACAACTTAGCAAATATTTATAAATTTTTTTTCTTCTTTATATTTACACAGGAAATATATTGAATAATTTTTAATCTGGAAAGTCCTGTATTATGTCAGTTAAGTTATTGCCTTCATTCTAATTTGCATCATCTCTGGAAATCCATAAAGGTACTGGATTTGGACATAAGGTGGGGGTGAGAGACTATGTATGCAGTTTAGCCCATCTGAAAGGATTTCCAGACAGAGCAACACCATCAGAGTGAAAAAAAAAAAGAAAAAGGAACTTTCTTCATTCAGTGGATGAGTACAATAGAAACTGATGTAAGTGCATTTGTTGAGCTTAATGCAGTGTCATTAGCAACTACTTCAAAATCTCCATTTTCTGTCTTTCGGGCAAGCGTATCTTACTAGAAAAGCAACTGAATTTTTAAGAGGTAGTTTTTTTCCATTATGCGCTTATTTATTTCAAATAAAACATAACCAAAAAAGCCCCAACATTTGCTTTTGAACAAAGATCAAGTCTCAGAAGTTGATACAATATCTGTCAAAGTTCAGTATTTTAGCTGTCCTCAGCAGTACTGGGCTGCTTTGGAACCAGTGTATTCCAGGTTGTCTTCTTGGTCAAAAGACTAATCTACCAATGGTACTGAACCCACCCCCTCCTCCTCCTCCTGTCGGTCCACAACTTCCAGGGGGATCATTGTCATCAAATCCATTGGGTCGGAAAGAGCATGAGGCTGAGGCAGCTTGAAGTGCTTGTGTTCGAGCACTAAGCTCTTGCTCCTGAAAAGAAAAGACAGTTTAATAAAACCAACAACTGCAAGTCTCTGAAGCAGAATTTTTTCCTAGTAAATTTTGAAGCAGGTTTTAAAGCAACATCACTACCTTCTGGAGTCCTAAGTCTGCATGGCTTTGTTGAACTTCCAAGTTGAACATCCACAGCCAGAGATGTACCATTTCGTTGAACATCAGTAAGCATACATGAATCATAATTAAATACATTTATGCCCAAATAATATTTTATACCAACATGTGATGTTAATAAAGAATTAGACTGCTCATCAAAAGCTAACAAAACATTAGTTTTTTATATATGTTTCACATGAACTTTCAGCCTAGTAATTTTAAGACACCCTTGTTCTTGGTTGCCAAATAAAAAGGTAAGACCATTAAAAAGTGTTAATTAAGACACCTTTACTCAGCTGCATATATTAAAACAACATACTCAGACAAAAGGCAGAAGGACGGAAAAGCTATTAAATTTCCTTTCAGTGCAGCTTTTTAACTTCCAAGTGTTATTGCTGAGCTAATTCTGTTTCATTATTAGTCTCAGGAACTCTCAAGCGCTCTGTAAAATCAGGGTCAGCGGCTGGAAGATGTACCTGCACAAGTAGCAGGAACATGAAAGCATAGTGTCTTGGCCAGCTGCTTTTTCTGCTGAATGCCCCTGTGGCTTCTTAGACATCTAAGAAGGGGATGAGCCAAGGCCTTCTCTCATTAGAGATACCATACACTATTTTGTCTCTGGCCAACTAGTTTCATAAACCTTGCGGCCATGTCTTGTCTATAGTATCCCTTCCTCAAATTCACCAGGAGCTTCAAAAACGGAGGGAGGGAAGATAAGTGTTGGGCTCTGGACTGACAAGAGAAAGACAGCAGATCTGCTGCTTTAGGAAACAAAGTATTAAGGTGGTAAGGCTCGTAGTGGTAGCCTCCTTCACATGACACATTGTCACTACATACCTCCCCTAAAGGCAATAGAAGGAAATTTTAACAGGGTTTTTAGTAATTAACATGGGTCACCTTGACTTGTTCCTTCTCCACTCCCTGGTGAAAGCAAGAAACAGAGCCAAGAACCTGGAAGACTGTATTATACTACCATGAAAGCACTAAGCATTGTCCATGTACTTTCACAGGTGCTAAAAATAGTACCTGTGGGTTTAAATTACTCTGACTCTTAGAAAAACACAGCCTAAGTTTGAAACTATTTTACACTAATAAGGACTGAAATACATACTCATTTCCAAAACGATATAAAAGATATTTGGAGGACGTTATCTACACAGACATGCTGGCCATAATCCTGGAAGAAGTGTTATGCAATATGTGGATTCTTACCTATCTGCTAACTATAAAACACATCAAAACCTAAGGACACTTACTAGGAATAATAAGGGAACACAAAGAACTCGCTTGTACGAGAAATGAACAGAAAACTTTGATTTAAATACCAGGCTTTTTTATAAATAGCCTGTTCTTTTGAAAAACTACACTGCAAAACTGTTTAGCTTAGAACAGAATTTCTTCTCAAAACCAAGTATTTGGAAACTTGCTATACTGTACCTGGGCTGGTTTTTCTTTTTTTGGTAAAATATTTCAGAAAGTCTTACTGTAGTGTAGTACCAAAACAAAAGTGGAGCTCTCATTACTCCCTCCTCCACTTTCAGCTCTCCAGAGAACTATTTTCTGGCAACTTTATACCTGATGAACCCCAGTAGTTGAGTTTTACTTAACAAAATGTACTGTGAAAGAATATAATTATCAATAACAGGTTTGTGGATTATGCTATATTAAAGAAAAGTCTTAAAACTATAGACAAAAAGAATACCAGGGTCTTAAATCTGAGATTTTTCTTGATATATTTAGACAGAAATACTATTTATTTTAATTTGCCTTATTGCAGTTACTGGATAGCATGAGGTTATAGCATAGCTATACAGTTCAAGTACCTTAGGTATCTTTCACCATACCATGATCAAGAGTATGACTGTTCTACTGCCACTAGGCTTCTTTACATAAGGGACTAGCAGAGAGAAGCACTACTACTGAGCATGACTTATGTGCAAGGGATTACTCTGACTCTCTTGGCTCTGGACACATGCAGCATATTTGGTACACAGCGTAAACTCGCTGCACGCACAGCTTTTGTCAGCCACGTAGAAATTCTCTTCAGTAAGCAACAGCGCTGATCTTACAGAACATTTTCTATAATGGATAGAAGGTATATCTCTATATACGCACACACACACGAGAATTATTGGAGTATCAAATTGCCAATTATTAACATTTCTTGACAAGAATATTAGGATTAAAAACCACACACTCTGTCTTCAGTGCTAAAAGTGAAATTATTTAGCAGTTTAAATCTTTCACGTTTTATTCCTGTTCAGTAGTTTGTGCCAAATGAGCACATTTCTTACTTTTCTCAAAGCACACATTGACTTAATATTACATGACATTAAATTGTTCTAGCATAGCATACAGCCCTGGCATTTCTGCAAGAAAGATCCTTGTTTCTAGAAAAACAAAAAAATGTTTTCAGGACGATTATATTTATCTGAACAAATACTAAGTCAGCTAAGTAGAAGTTTGTGTCAGTTCAGTTCTCTAGACTGAGTAATGCAGAGCCTTCTACTTCCTGCCTTCTACTTGATACCAGAATGGGATTTTTAATTTAACTGGAGTGGGAGCTACCCATACTGCAGGTTTTGTTATTTAAAGTGAAAAAAAATTTAGTTTACCATGTGGTAAACTGGTATGCAATAGTAAACCAAAAGCAGTAAGCTATAGCTTTTTTTGAATGTTTCTTCTAAAAAGTAAAGGCTTTTTCAGGTCAGAAAAGTATATTCTTAACTTAGCAGTAAAATACCAGTTTAGAACTCTGAACAACAATGAAATGCAATTTCTCAAAAATACAATAACTTAATCCAGTGAATCACAACATTAATTTGATAAAAAGAATAACTGAGCATTTCTAATAAGCCTCATTAAAACTGAGGAAGGGATCTCAACAACTCTGAGATTAGTAGAGCTCTACAAAGAAAGCCAGTGCTGAAGAATCCAAAATTGAAAGATGGGTTTAAAAAAAACCAAAACAACCCAAACAAAAACGCAACAAAAAACTTAAACCCAAACAAAACCTACATATTTGGAAAATATTTCTTAACTGTAAAGGAATGGTTTTCCAGAAGCTACTAACCCGATTTTCACTTGTAGGCTAAGAGCACTGCGTGCTTTACTACTACATGTTTTGTAGAGAAAGCTTTAGTCTGGAAGATTATCAAAAAGCAATTTTTTGTGCATATGCACGAAGTGACTAACTTCCATAAAATCATATTCATTTTTCACTGGTCCTAGGTGTACATGAGTATTCAAAATGCTTAAAATAAGTAACTCATTAGTGTATTCCAGAAATTGCATAAAAATAAGTCTTGAAAATACATTTATCTGAATTACTATTTAAGAATAATTCCATTATTTAACAAATTATTTTCTAAGTATCCTGATAATGTTGCTTGTTCCATCTCTTCAGATTTGAAAAACGTCTCTGTTATGAATATTCAGCAACAGGATAGGTGATTGCCTAACACTGAAATACGTTTGACTGCAAGCACTGGATTCAACACGAAAACACACGATTAAGATTACACACTAGTAAGATTAGTTATAGGATTTATAGTCTATGTGGATTGCAGTGTCCCTCCTTTAAGTGTTTGGCTTCACACAAAAAAAGGTGACAATATCACTGTAGGAGCTGTACTAGTTTTCTTCAGGCTGTGTTTGTAAACCCCTTTTTTTTTTTCCACTACTCAATTACCTAGATGCTACTGTAATTATAAACCTAAAATAAAAAATAATCTGATTTCAAGTTTGAAATGTCACAATTGAGGCATACCTGCATCAATGGAAGTCACAGCAATTCTGACTGAAAACAGGACATTATCTTGGAGGCAAGACTACACTCGAGATAGCAGCAAACCCCCTCCTTGCTCACCTTGCCTTCCCAGGTATAACAGGTATGAGGCTCTGGATGTGGAAGGCCAGTCAATGAATTATGGTCCATCCACACCAGAGGTGCTGCTAAGGTCAGAAAAGCTACCCACTCATACCAGAGTTACCTCTATCAGGAGGAAAAGACCAGTTATAGTTTAAGTGACTCCCTTTTGAGGGGAACCAAAGGTCCAATATGCTAGACAGACCCTCCTCTTAGAAAAGTCAGATGCCTTCCTGGGGCTCAGTTTAATGACATCACCAGGAAACTTCCAAGCCTGGTGAACCCCTCAGACTATTGCCCATTACTTATCTATGTGGGTGGCAAGAAGCTGCAACACATAGTTCAAGGGCAATCAAAAGAGACTTCAGGGCCTTGGCATGACTGGTTTGAGGATCTGGGTCATAGATTATTTTTTCCTCTCTCCTTCCAGTTGTGGGCAGCAACAACAGAAGAAACAGATGGACCCAGTCTGTTAATATATGGCTCCACGACTGGTGTCACCAAAATTTGGGATTATTTAATAATAGAATGACCTACACAGCACCAGACTTGCTGGTGTCAGATAGGGTTCACCCCTCTCAAAGCAGGAAGAGGGTCTTTGCTCATAAGCCACCAAGGCTCACTGACAAAGCTTTAAAACACACTCTAAGGGGGAGCAGGATATCATCAGGTTTGCCCGGGATGAGGTTAGAAGGACGGGGTGCTAAGTGAGGGCTCTCAGCCTGTTGCTCTGAGACATGCTGGGTATGCTGCAGCACACTTGAAGTCCTACACAGATGAGCCAGGGAAAGCAGGCAGAAAGGAAAAGTGGAATCTAGTCATTACCATCTGGTCTTCATTTTATTGGTTCCAGTACTTGGGTATGCACAGTTGTATAAATAAAACTTCACTCCAGATAAAAATGCACTAGTAAGACAACTGCTAAATTAGCTACTCTGGTAATTAATTAAAGGCAATGAAAATCAGAACCGTTTGAAAAAGCCTCTCCTGCATAGGATTACAAGTGGTTAAATGACCCATGTGAGCATCTCCACTGAAAATTTAAAATGCAATGAGTTTAAGCCACTTTCCTTAACTCTTCCCACCTAACAATGACAACCTTTCTATGACACCTGTCTAGCAACATCAAGATGGAAGTGAGATTAGTGATTTATATGGTTAACATAACAGAATGTTTAAAAGCTAACTTTTTCTTTCTTTTATGCTGTCTCTTGTAAATGTTAAGGACACCACCTTTCCTATACAATATCTGTCTTACCTGCAGGTACAGTTTGTTATCTTTCGTAATTGCATCCATGAGATCTTTTTGTAGAGGAGGGTCTCCATTTACCCAGAGTCCATTTGCCGAACTGGTGTTGAAGCAACAGGTACTATTTTGTTTTTTGTAAAACAGAACATAAGCAGTGTCCTTTGGAAATCTACTGGTAATTTTCTGGACTGACTGAAATGAGGTAAATGTCACTCTGCTGTCATTGAAGAGAAACCATTCTTTTGGCATCTCAGTGTCCAGCTCACTTTCTACAACAGTACAAGGATTCTCCTCTGTCAACAATTTATCTTGAGGAGAAACTAAAGAAAGAGCTGCAGACTGGTGGCAGACACCTGAAGGCTCTGACCCAGTAACATTTCTAGCATATGAATAATAATGTCCACTTTCAGAGGATACACCAGAGTGCACCACGACAGAGCTTAACACATAGGGCACCAATTGTGGGCAGGTCACTTCATCAGCACCTGAGGGCTTCAGTTTTTTAGCAAGATTTTCTCCAGTATCAGAAATCTCAACACCAACAGAACAATCTCCTGAAACTATAGCTCGAGAGCATGCTGCTCGTTTGACTGGCAGTTTCAAAACAAGAGGCAGAGACACATTGTCCAAGATTTTGCGCCTTATATGACACTTTGGATCATAAGAAAATCTCAAAAGAGTGAGAATGAGGTATTCAGGTTCCTCAATTATTTGCATAGTTTTCTCAGCATTCTGTAGAGAGGCACACTTTTCACAATAATACTTATTGTCTCCACTCAGGATCTCAGGTGCCAGGAAATAATTCAGTAAGTCTGTGACTGACAGGGGGGTTTTACCTACAAGCCTCTGAGACATATCCCTATTATCTTGAACTTTGTTGAGTTCAGAATTTGTGGTACTGTCAGAGTTTGGCTCAGTAGAAAAATCCTTTATGGTTCCTTCATTCATTACTGTGTCACATCCACCATGTACTTCCAAATTACTGAGATGAAGTATTAGCTGGCACCATGTAATCATCTTTCACTTCAGAATGTTCCCTATATTTTGGGCTAACACTCTCCAAAAATGTTGGAGGACAGAAAGCCAGAGAGAGATCTGTGAAAGCTTCTTCCTTCTGAGACATACTTCTGCAGTTCAAACAGCATATAGTTGTCTTCAATTTTCCTCCAAACATCTTCTCTATCAGAGTTCTTTCTTCACTTCCCATGCAAGGTGCTTCAGCAAATACTTGTGCTTTATGGACAGCTTCTTGTGTCTGGGATTCTTCACTCATTATACTTTGAGAAGTCTTTGCTGAAGACAATGCTTTCAAGGTTCTCTCTTCTTCATGCAGCCTAAAGACAAACAAAAATAAATCCA
>NW_009952533.1:7962996-7966233 GCF_000747805.2 Chaetura pelagica | reverse complement strand
CCGTTATGCTAAAAAGTATAGATGGGTAGGTGGCTAGAAGTCTCTTGCATTAAAAAAAAACAACTATGTTATTTTTTGTATAAGCAAGCTGAACCACACAGGTCAGTACTATCCAAGAGAAGAGTATGAGAAAAGCACAAATGCATTTCACGTAGGTTTTGTTACATATAACAGAACACAACAGATATACTGAGAAAACTAGGAAGTATTAAAAAAACCTAGCAAACAACACTTTTATTATTTACCATTATATTAATCATTCAGTTCCCCAGTAGACTCGTTCTGTATGTCAGATTTTATTAGCGAACAAGTAGCTATTTACCTAGTGCCAAACTATTTCCAAAGAAAAGGTCAAGATTTTGTAGCCAAGAAAATTAGGGAACTACAGCAAGAAAAACAAACCAAAAATGAAACCAAAGAGAGGGAAAACAAAAAGAAAACACCACAAGCAACTATTTCGCTATTGAGATAAACCTCTCCAGGAGTAGAATGGATTACAAAGCAGTCAAGTGCCCAGGCCACGTCTCAGCAAGCCAAAATTAAATAAGGCTACTAATAAATTCCAGTATTTTTGTTTGATCTGTGCCACAGTTAATTTGATTATTAGAGAGGTTATAAACGCATGTACATCTCTTTATAACTTATCTAACCTATATGAAATACAGCTGTCTCCATCAACACAAATTCCAGGTGCACAACTGAACTGTACATCTCTTTATGACTTATCTAACCTATATGAAATACAGCTGTCTCCATCAACACAAATTTCCAGGTGCACAACTGAACTGCTTTCAGCAACCACATTAGTTTTACAATAGGACCATGACTCTAACACAACACCAAAATTTAGATATATAAGAATGGAACATTACCAACACTATAACCTGCTTTAAATTATGTGGATACAAGGTGGTATCTAGCCTTTATCACAGATTAAACTTGTGGATAAATGAGTTTCATAGACCCTACAGAAAACCAGAGACAGCCAGGAACGAGGACCAAAATTCCTGGTCCCCACTCATGCAGTGGAGCTCTTACATGACTGCTTCTAAGAGTTCAACATTATGCAGTAAACCACTAAATTAATTCCCATTAACAGCACAGTACTGTACCTGTCTAGCAGGAATCTGAGATATTCTGAGCAATCCTGCTGGGATCGAGGGGTGAACCATGGTGGTCTGGAAGCCTCAAAGAAAATTCTAGGAGCATATGCCTCCCTCTGTTTGTGTAAGAGACAGACAGACAAGGTTACATAAGAACTACTTAAAAAATTGGTTATATTGATATGCACCACTGAACTTTGGACTATATTTTTCTAGAGGAACTGTCTGAATCACATGGTACACAAACCTTTAAACCACTTAATCATAGGAAGAGGGAGTCATTAATTTTGTAGTCATCATCTCTAGTACAAAGATAAAAGTAATGGATCCTGCAGGCAAATATGAAATATGTAGTGAGTCTAAACCAAATGTTAAGTGTAACAGAAGTTACTGTTCTTGCTGGCAAGTTTTAAAAAAAAGTTTCATTTATTCATAAAAAACACTATTTCCTAAGTACAGATTTATTTTTAAGGTGGATTCAGCCTCATCCTCTTCACAACAAGCTTATTGTTATTAATCAAAGACCACAAAAGTGTCTTATGTCTTTCTAGCACTACCAAATATTCTGAACATCTAAGTTCAATTTAGAACTGGAATGACAATAAAATTTAATGTAAAAATCACCGCAGAAAGTAGTTGTTTATCCTAAAGAGTTAGATAAAATCAGTTTATGTATGAAATCAGATCTTACTTGGATTTTTTCAATTTGGCTTCTCAAAGAAAACCTGATACTGCCCACTTATAAAAACAACACAATGCCAAGAGGTTCCACTTATAAAGTACAAATTTCTCTAAGTCCATCCACAGCATCTGAACATTTGGAGGCAGACTCATCCCCCTACACATATATCATATTTACATATTTAATGTACTCAGGAGTACTCCCATGGCACCATGTTTCTAAAGTTTAGTATATAGACCCTAAAAAACAGCAGATGACATTAACTGATATACCTGGGTATGGGCCAAAAAAGCAAAAAGATGCTGTAATTTTCTCATTAGTGAATTACATCCATTTAAATTCAGAGATAAAACATGTCTTCTGAAACTGAAAAGGAAAAAAAAAAGATAGACATTAGATTCCTTACCAGATTTCTATCAACAATGCAGTTAATGTTCCAGTTCAGATAATTACTTCAATTTGAAAGGAAACAAACTGTCTAACACTTCCCTTCAATACCAGGATTCTGCTCTAGTGCAGATACAAATCTACTGTACCGTATGAATTAAGACTGCAAAAAACCTATTTCTTCAAATATTTACACATGTAAGAATTGGCTACACACAATTTTTCTCAGTATCTTCCAGACTGTAACAAAAGCAACACCATAAACTTTTACAATTCTGAAGGGAACAAGGACAGTGAGGAAAAAGGTCCTTATCTCTTGACACTGTACAGAAAGTTCAGGATTTTTCATGAGTAAAACTGCAGTTTCACAGAACTGGGCTTCAACAATGCAATCAGTAACAGTGCAAAAAAACCCACTCAGCTTTAGCAAGCTTAGAGACTCCAGGACATATCCTGTGTAAAGTAAGAATGCGACAACTGCAATAGCTAATTTGCAATGAAAGGAGCTATTAAAAAGAACTTACTCTGTAGCCATGAAAAGTGCTTGAATAACACTGTTCATGTAGCAAGTATTTCCTAGATTAATTAGACCTGTCTTCCCAGTTTCAGATTTTCCAGAAAGTCTAGATGAACAAGATGGCAAAGAACTGGATTGAGAAGTCCAAGCACTCTGACTGAGAATCAATTTCATCTTCTCTTCGGAGGGTTTGGGCATATCCTACAAGAGAAACATTTAACACACTTAATAGGTTTTTCTATTTCGTTTGGTCATATTTGTCATAGGTCCTGCAGTCTTACACCTTTGTTTACTTCTGTATTGTCCTTCGTAGCCAGACCATCCCTCATAGCTTAGAAGATAACACACTCCCCCCCCAAGCCCGCCTCCCAAGCCCTCTTCTTGAAAGCTTTATTTACTCAACTCTCATATTGCAGGAATAAGGGGCTGGTGGTCACCTTTGACCTGCATAGTCGCAGAATTCTTTCTGCCACCAAAAAACACCTCTCAAATTTCAAGCTTCAATAGACTCATAAAGCATCCTCAATTCTGTTAGAAATACATTCCTG
>NW_009952533.1:7951553-7962426 GCF_000747805.2 Chaetura pelagica | reverse complement strand
ATTCCTGCTCTGTCAAATAAAAACATAAGAATATAAGACTGAAAAAGTCATGAATACTTGGAATTAAGTTGATAGGGACTTTTTTAGTGTCAAAACACTTAACTGCAATATTACTGCTGTGAAATCAGGCAGTAAAATCTGAGTGGTTTATGGTTTTGTGGCTTTTTGTTTGTTTGGGGTTTTTTCCCAATAATTTTGTGTTTTGGAGTGGGTTTTCTTGTTTTTCTTTTATTTATTTCTATTTTAAGTGCATTATGCAATTAAAATATTTCTCCAACGGAGCCAAATTTTGCTTTGAAACATCATAGACCAGCATCCTCTACCCACAGAGGCATGCAATACTGACTGCAGTATTAAGATGTGTTTAATAATGGTGTTTTGAAGCTAGCGAAAGATTAGCATCATACCAAGTACTCCTCAGAACCTACTTCTCTTCAATACTATCACTGTTCTGAACTTGTACTTGAAGAGTGAGTTTCTAGCTTGGGTTGAAATTAAATGCCTAGAATAAAACTCACCGAAGTATATTAATAGTTGCAGGAGGCTTAAGAAATTAGACTACTTTTAATGAAGGATCTAATTTCAGGCTTTTTTCCTAGCATATTCCAAAAAGTTAGAATTGATGTTGGACTATGTAGTCAGCTCTTCTCTTTCTAAATAATTTTAATCCATGCGATTATAGCTTTGATATTGGGAAAAGCAAACCAAAAACATTCCACCTTCTTAGTAATGCCAATATACCTTAACAGCTTCCAGAATGGGTTCATAGAGCTCTGGAAATCCTGAGTAATGATATATCATACAGTGTATCAACTCAGTCAACTGCATCAAAAAGGCTGTACTGGAAGGTAAGCCATCTCTTTTGAAGGAATGAACCAAAGCAACCACATGTGGGACAATCTGAATGGGAAAAACAAACAAAAAACCCAAACAAGTGTTATTTTCATTTTTACAGTTTTTTTGTTCCTCAACTTTGCTGTTTAACACATGTCAAACGACAGCGGCCCTTCAGTTCTTAAGTAAGTGCTTTAGAAACAATAACTTGAAAAACATGCATTATTCTTTACTCAAATTTTCAAATAGCACAATTCAATGTTCTCTTTAGCTCACATATCAAGTTTTGGAACTTTATGAACTTAGAAAGCACATGTTAAGATTTTAAATGGTCAAGTGTCCAAAGCACTAATCTTATTAAGGATGTTAAAAACAAAAATTTTTCTTTTGTGCCACCACTACCAGTATCCTGTTCTAATTTCACAAATACAGATTTTAAAACAAACCTCTCCATTTTTCTTCAACAGAAACGTTTGTTACCCGAAGCCAATGAACACATTCAGGCTATTTCAGTTTACAAGACAGAAATTGGCTCACAGCTCCACCTAGTGAGGAAGCTAGGCTCAATGAACTAAAAAAAAAGCTAAAAAAGCTTACCACTGACTGATACTGTAACCTATTTGAGGATTAATTCAGATTCATTACTATTTTAAATTTGGTATACATCAGAAATGTTTACCCCACCTCCTTCCCCTTCTTCAGTGCAGCTCTGGCTGTATTTTTCAATGCATGAGATTTTTTTTTTATATTAGTCTTAAAACATCAAGCAGAAAGTTATTTCAACGCAGTCCCAAAAAGTGGAACTTCTTTTTTGGACTTCTGTTTGTTTTCAAGTAATCAAAATGGATTAGCTGTGAAAGTGGATGGAATAATTTCTCATTGCAAATTAGCTTACAAATTGTTTGGCAGTAAAGACATGAAATACAGAAGTTCTGAGAATACAATGATTTTAGGAAAGTATACTAATTACAAGAATTACTATACTTGAAAACACCAAAGTAAAATTGGGGCCTAGTGCATTTGCCACATTTTCAAATACCAATTGTTCTCGAAGTATAACAAATATTTTTACAGAAACAAACCCTACTCTTTTGGTAAGCAAGGTATCCACTGTTTAAAAATGAAAACATCAAGATTAAGTGTTCAGTTTACTAGAGTCAGTTGTGAATGTTGCGATAAAAACACATTTCTCTCCTTCACCTTATAAATGCCAGTAGATAACAATGAGAAAGTAACTACTGAGGCTCCAAGAATAAGATTTGTACAAAGGAGATCTGAGATATGATAATTTTGCACAGAGAAAACACAAGAAAAACAGAAAAAAGTTTTCAGCTGCCTTAAATTGAGATTCAAATTCTCACAGCATGCTACTTAATAATGAAAGTTACACTTGGAATACATTCAGAAGTATCAGTTTTGACTTGGAAGTTAAATTAAAATGTTACATGTCTGGAGATTTTAGAATTCCACAGTACACTTAAGTTCTATGTGTGCAAGACAGCTTTTCTTTGAAGAAGTCATTAATGCTAATTATATTCAAGTACAGGGAAGGCATTGTTAACTCAAATGCACTGTAAAATCAATACAAATTAATATATCAAATGTGTATTTAAACAGTGAACATTCAGACCATTTATAATAAAAAAGTAAAGAAGTGGTTTAAACAAGTGCAATATAATATTACAGGATACTAAATGACAGCAGTAGCTCCAAAAATGATAGTGAAGACTGTTTCAAATGGAGAGAAAATGGCCATGATGAAGTCCTGAAGACAGATGTTTATGTAGTACTGTGTGCAGCCTATGGTAGAAATTTTCCTTGCTAAAACAAACTCCTATTTCTGGAATAGAAATTTTTATTTAAAAATAATATTTTTTATTTTTCTCATGATTGTTTTGTATCTCTAAGGAACGAAGAAGCAAGACAATGAAATATTTACATTTTGAGCATATTCAAGGCTACTTGGCTCTTCATTTGTGACTCAAATTTCTATCCTAGGCCAAGATTAGGGCAGAAGAGGGAGGAGAAAAAAAAATTTAGACTTCTATCTTTAAAAAAATATATTAGGCATAAGACAATTACCCTTGACACTCATCAAAGGGTCTGTGAACCCTTCAGGCCTACAAGCCTTGGAGACTACTCAGAGAAACAATGTGTGAGGTTGTTACTATGCTTAAGTCTCAATGACCCATATATCAGTTAACCTTTTAAGCTAAGTTTAACTAAGTATGAGAACAGGTAAGGTACATACATCTCACTGTACTAATACAAACAGTTGCTACACTCTAGTATCTACCTCTTTAACTAGTGAATTGCATTTTGAAGAGTGGCCCCTAAAATGAGTATCTTCCTTTCAATTTGCCCACACGTACATTGAAACAGATAGGGTTGCCTTCTTAAAGTGAAGTAAGTACTCCTTGGTGCAGCTAGTCGTGGCAACAAGGTTATATGCAGTAGATAACCGGTTATCTAGTTTCCCCAAAATAGCGATGTGTAAAAAAGTCTACCTGCAGCCCAACTTTTATCAGCAGACTTCACAACATATTAAACAGATTTCCAGAGTATTTGGTCAAAGTTAGAATGCTGTGTCCAGATAATACTGCCAGAAATATGTACATACGAGGAAGAACAACACTGTTTCCCAGTTACAGATCAAGTGTTGGAACCTGGAAGTTAGAAAGCCTAGCAGTCTGTGACCCACAGAATCCTGATTCTGGAACCTTGAAACAAAGAGGAATTCCAAGTGCATGAATTCTGTTACTCTTTAAACCCACTTTAAAAATCACACTGTGAATCACATTTCCAATAATTAAAAAACATTTACTTAGTAACTTACCAAATGAAAGGCTTCTGGAGAATGCTGAAAACTAAGTAACATGTGGGAAAGGACAGCAAGGGCACCAGGCCTCACTAGAGGAAACCAAAGTCGATTAAAGACCTAAAAAAACCCACATTTATTTCAGTAAATCTAGAAAGTAAAAATTCAGTAAAAATGTAAACAGAACTCCAAATATACAGCAAGTTGAAACAGAAAGAATTATCACAAGCAATTGAAAGCTATAGGTACATCATCTTTGCAGAATAAAAAAATACTATCTGTTGCAATACAAAGGATGCTATGCAATTGCATAACTGTTATCAGTTCCCTTCCCTCTCCTTCAATTTTGAATGGTCTTTTCCAACATACCAATTCAATCTTGAGCAGTGTCACATCAATGAGGATGGTAAACTTCTGGACTGCAGCCAGCCCTTTCAGCAGTGCAATCACCCATGTTTCCACATGCTGAGCCAGAGGCCAGGACAACCAATCAATCATTCTGAAAGATTAATGGAAAAAATATAAAATGAAACTAAAACCCAGTATGCTGCTAATTTTTATTTCAACAAAAAGATTCTATATATTACCCAGATAGTTACACACTAACACAAAGATTCTCAAAAGTAACGCATGAATGTTAGGCAAGTAGTAAAATAAGTATTTTAATTTTGTAATTAAAATTGCTCTATTTCATACATTAGAATTAAACACACTCGCCCCCTCCAAAGCACATAATCATATAAAATCAAATACTATGTATATGATTCTTGCTTGTTATTTAAGAATATGAAGCCTGGGTTTATAGACATTAAGACAACATTTTTATTTCTATTTTGTGGCAAAAATTTACTACTGATGGTGAAAAACTGCCAGTGCCTGGAAAAATTCCCTCCTACAGCTTTTACCCCAAGCCTGACCAAAGCCAAATATTAATTTTAAATGTGAAAATGAAGCCTCTTCAACTTGCAACTATACTCCTGGAAGCCACACAAACACTCTCAGTTAAAAAGAAAATCTAGTAATTTTATATATATATCCAGCAGGTGTTGTAAGGATTGTGTAACAGGTCTCAGCAGCCTGGGATTTACATATGCCCCAAAAGGAAGAATTTATTTTCAATGAAGGAAAAACAAAGGGACTTTTTCTGTGCCTACAAATTACAGTGAAATATCAGCAACAGAAAAAAGGGAATTCTATCCTTCTAAATCAACAGACGAATTACACTGATATTTAAGGCAGACAGGCAGATTAGCTGAAGCAATTCTAAGACATAGATGATACTGTAAGGCAGTATAAGCTATACACAAAATTCAGATTTTTTTCTTTTTAGGTTTTATTTGGCAGTATTTTGGACTTGAATTGTCTGCAAGATCCGCTTCTTCCAACCAGATGAAGCAACACTATTTAAGTGGAAGGAAATTTTTTTTTCCACCACAAGGGCAGTCCAACTCTGAAACAAGTTATTATACACTAAGGCCAAGGCTCCTCCATCCTTACAGAACACTCTTAATTGGACTGACACATCCTGAGCAACAATGTCTGACTTTGCTTCAAGCAGGATTGGACCAGATGACTTCCAAAGACTCCACTCAACCTATGTGATGCTATGATTCTATTCTAGAATTCAATGAAAAGAGGAAATTAGAAGTATATTTCTTTATTTCTTTTCTGAAAAAGCTCTTCACAAAGTTTAATTATTTTAAGAGGCTAACTTGTAGCATAAAACTGAGCAGGTTACAAGTGACCAATGTAATAAGCAGTCATGATCACTGTAAATAAGCATAGTTAGTGATTATCAATCTGAAACATAGCTACAAGCCCCTGTATTCTTCCTGGAGATTAAAAGACCTCCAAACAGACTAAAATCAGCGTTTCAGTCCTCAGATTCCCAACTAAAAAGTAAATCACAGGCTGCATCAACACCAGCTATGCATTGTGAGGCATGTTGTATTCCCATAAACAACTTAAAACTTACATGGAGTTTATAATCTGAAAAAAATACAGTACACACATTCTAAAATGTATATATCTTAAAATTTTGTATCTGCATATAACTTTCAAAGGTTTCTCTAAAATAAGCAATCACTAGGACTGCCTTTTAAGCAATCAAGCACAGATCCTACTGGGTTACAGAAACATGGGAAAACACAAAGCAACATCATAATTGTTGCTCTGAATTTACAGAAAGCTTTCATTGCCTCAAGTGTCAAATTCAAACAAGTTTTTTCTGAGCAGCCTTGCCACATGCTTTCTAGAATAGGAAATAAAGTAAAACAAAACTACTTTTGCCTGCAAAGAATTAACTTCAACCTAAAAATAGGCCCCAAGCCTCAAAGTCCTAGTATCTTCAAACCTCATCCCTGCTCCAATTTGTAGGCTTGGTATTTTTCAGCAGTGGCACAAACACCCACACAGTTAATTTGAGCCCAATAACAACATATTTAGTTTTCTTAATTAACTTCTTAGAGGAGTAAAAAGCAATCTGTAGAGCTCTGCATTAGAACTGCTGTTCTAAAATACCTAAGTACACTCTTTATGCTACATGCACTTTTAATCACACTGACTCATAGGCTTCAAATGAAAAAAGGTGCTTTTGGGTGGGAGCTGGGGCTTTCTGTGTTCCATCCCATTCACTGGTTATGTGATGGGCCGTCCTGTGTCATCTCTTGTCAATAGAATTAACTGTTAACTATTCAACACTTACTAATAAGGTAACTGCTACCACTTCAGTACAATTCACTGTAAAGAGAAGCCTCATTCTCTGTATAATTGATACAGATAGAACTCCCATCCTTAAAATCTGTTTCTGCTCTTAAAAGTAGAGTCAATGTTCTTAAAAGCAGAAACAAAAGTCAGAAGAGGGAACAGAAGTAAATTTGCAGGTATGCTTGAGACTTCCATAAACAGCATCCAATCTGAGATCTGGTAGGTGAAGATTAGATATTTTGGTTATCAAATCCTCTCTGCATTGGATTTACTTGGCTCCTGCTTTGACGCAATCAATGACCGCATTTTTAATACAAAGGCAGGTATTAATATGGGACATATGATCATGAATAAAAACATAGAATATGGCTTTTGTGTTTGACCTTAAAGGCTTCAAGAGGACCTTCTGCCACCCTAAAACGAGCAGGTCTGCTATCCACATATGTGCCTAACAAGGACAGTACTTCTGATATATCTGGGTAGAAAAAACAATGAACTATGCCACCTCAGACAGTAACTTCTTTCATATAAATATTTTCTTAGCCACATCAGATAAAAGAATCTGGCAGCTCAGGTACAAATCCCTCAGAATAGAAAAAAAACAAAACAAACCCAAAGATTCTTAGATTACCAGGCACCCCCCAAAATATTTAACATATTTTATAATATTTTACATTTTTACCAACAGGGCAAAAGGACCAGGTCACGGCTGGACTTTTTCTTAGCAAAATTTTCAGTGTCTCTTAACAAAGATACCTGGGTTAAAATGCAAACAAGCATTATACTTGTCAGGATACTGAATACTGGCAACTTCCTCTGACACCTCTGGAGTAGACTCTTAAAGTAGTCCTCTATCTCAGAAAATATATTTTCTGCTATTTCTCACTGATGCTTCAAGTAAGGTTGCATGAGACAGTTGAGCCAATTAAGAACTCAATGACGCAAAAAACCCCCGTGTACCCTTTCTTATACCAACTTGTGCCTAATATGACCCAACTCCCCCCTCTAACCAAATACAATTTATTAGTTTTCTAATTACAAAATATTTACTAATATGTGTTCAACTTTAGACAGACTCTGTAGTGTCATGAAAGCTCTCCTCAGGAAGTGAGCAACGTCTCCAATTTGCCATCGCCAAAGATCTGGTAACTCTCATCAGGAGACCTTGTTATGCCTGGAGTTCTGCATCTCCTGGGAATGATGCAAGCCTCATGACAAGATTGTAATTTGGTGCTCCAAACATTCCAGCTGCATTATTCTCTTCACAATTACTACTCTAAGTCAGAAGGGAGTAATTACTGCAAAGGGTTGCCAAAGGTAGAAAAAGAATCTGGATACAATGTTGACATGAAAATCTACAAACACAAGTAACAAGGAGTACCTAAAAAGTTAGTTCTGTGGAACAGAAGGAGGAGCTCTTAAAATAAAGCATAGCTTCAAGGAATGAACAATGCAGGTAAGACTGCACTACACTTTCAAAAACAAGAGAAAAAACCCACCACAAAGCTAGTTATTAAGAAGAGAGCTTATTTGATAATAACAGCTCTTATTATACCCAAAGCTCAGCACTGCTACTGCCCTAAGCAGAGGCATACACAGAGAAGCCACACTAAAGCCACAACAATAAGATTGCATTGTGTTGAGCTGGGTAATACAACATAAATGTTAAAAATTATCCTAACATGAAAAATCATCACCAATACATTACTGGAAACTTATTAGCATGCACAAAACCTTCTCAATTTCCCAGTTTTGAATATCAGACTGGGCATAGAGCTTTGTTAAAATCTGTTAAATTCAAGCAGATAATGTTTTCCATTCAAATATGGCTTCTCAATGTAATGTAAAGAAAAGTAATGTTTTAATTAAAAAACCCCTCAGTATTTCACTGAGCTATGTAAATATGACACTACACTCAAACAGATACAATTAAAAATAATATAGCAGACATTAAAAGCATTTAAAATAATTTAAAGTTTTTTTAAACACAGATTTCTAACAGGTGCGTGTTTAACTCTTCAGTAACTGTGCTCAGTAGCAGTTCCTTCAGAAGCTTTAAAAAAATAATTCAAAGAAATTCAAGATCATCATCCTTCTTCCACTGTCATCATTCTGCATCACTATTACTCACATATCAGAAGATACTAGCCAAAATTACAATCTGAATCAGTCTGTTAACAGTGCTGCTAATCTCAACATTTACTGATGTCTAGAATAGTGACAAGAAGCATAATATGCAATTATATTTACATCATTCCTATTCTTCTATTATTCAAACACCCAAAAAACCTCTGAAGGCTTGAGTGAAAAAGGAAAAAAATAAGCTGTCCCTGTGAACCCTACCAAAATGTCATGAAGATATCTAAGCAGAAAAAACACTCAAAACTAAGCAGTAAACCTAATTTATAACCAGCTCATCTCTTCAGAGGAGGAGATGATGAGTTAAGGCAAACTTGTGAACACAGCACTCTGCTTCTTGGAAAAGCAGAAAGGCACATCTGAATACATGGCCTTGTTTCTTAGCTTGACTGTAAGATCTGTGAAGTTTACTACTTATGCCATCTCTTGTAAGGTAGGAGATCTAAACATGAGATGTCATCTAGAAGGAACACAGCTGCTTTCCTCTAAAATTTCTATTTAACCCTCTTCAAAGCATGAGAAAGAAGCCACACAAGCAACGAAGGCAGCAACCTTAACCTGGAGAGGGACTTTTTACAAGGGCATATAGTAAACTGAAAGATGATAGATTCAAATTAGACATTAGGAAGAAACTCTTTACTGTGAGGGTGGTGACACAGTGCAACAGGCTGCCCAAAGAAGTTGCGGATAGTCCATCCCTCAAGGTGTTAAAGGCCAGACCGGATGGGGCTTTGAGCAACCTGGTCCAGGGGGAGGTGTCTCTGTCCATGCAGGGGGGTTGGAACTAGATGATCTTTAAGGTCCCTTCCAATCCAAACAATTCTATGATTCTGTGAAACCATGAGCTATCGATGTTACTGGCTTAAGTATGTTGAAAAACGTAACTTAAAATTCCATTTCAAAAGGGGAGGAGGTGGAAGAGGGGGCTTGAGATGGGTTTTGTTTGGTTTTAATGGAACTTCAGGGACAAATAACTTCAAAAAAAGTACCTGCACAGAGCTTGAGTCATACTTGCATCTTTCACATTTGGATCTGTAGTAAGGCTCCTGATGAGTACTGTAATCATCTGTAATGGTATGTGCTGCACAAGGCTTGCCAATGCAACAGAAGGTTCAAATGAAGTATCTGTAAAAGTTGAACATAAGACACTAAAAAAAAACAACAAACCCACAAAAAAAAAAATACTTTTATCATTTATCCTAGAACATCACCATAGTTGTAAAGTTACGAGACAAAGATTCTATCCCACATCTAACATTCTATCATCACAAATCAAAATTTACAAGTGCCAGTGGTTTAAGGACAATTAAAAGTACTGAATTACAAACTATTTTTCATCTAATGCCCATGCAAGAAAGTGACAGTCTGCCAACTTACTCCTCCACCCTCAAGGGAACTGAGAAGTGGGTTTCTTTCCTAAAAAGAAGTACCATACAATTGTTTATCACACTCGATGATTGGTGTAGAGATCCAATACAGCTGATATTTTTCATGTCCTATCTCAACAGCCATCTGCAAACCATGCCAGTTATGGCAAAATATTATGTTAAATTTTCCAGCTACCTTAGCAGCAAAGGCACTTTCTGATGTGAGCTAATACAGCATTTAATAGATTTTTGCAGTCAGAAAGTACCTATTTACAATTCCATCTACATTACTCAGTGAATCTTTCTAATGATATCAAAGTTCTATATATTCCTTACATACACCTGTTTTGTAGACTAAACAATTCCGAAGCCTACGGTATCCCTCTGGAGGGAGCTAGGAGGAAGAGCAGCTTCCGATACTTAAAAGTTTTCGTTTTTCCTAACGGGACACGCAAAACGCTGTTTCAGAATATAATTTAAAGCATGGCAAGAGAAATATTTCCAAGAGCCAAGCTACTCTGCAGCTAAATAAATTACCACTCCCCCTACGGTTTTAATTTGTGCGGGAAAAAAAAAAAGAAAAAGACTGTGCTTTCCCGACGGCCACAAAGTGGCATTTTAGCACCTGTGCAAGGAAACAACGGTTCCAAGGAAACGTCTGCAAGGCAACCGATGCCAGAGGTCGGGCTTTCCCTGCGCGCTGGCGAACCCACCGCCCCCCTCCGGCTTCCCCCGGCTCCCGGCACTCACCGGCGGAGGAGATGACGGCGAAGAGCTCCTGCAGGGAGGGCAACAGGGTGTCGGGCTCGGCCTTCCATACGCTCCGCAGCAGCCCGCTGACCTGCGTCACCTGCGAGACGTAGAGGCGCAGCTCGGCCTCCCGGCTGCCCTGGCTCTGGAAGTGGGCGATGCTGCGCACCAGCTGCTGGCAGAAGGCGAGGGAAAGCTTCCTGCCGCGGGGCAGGCACTGCGGGGAGTCGCCCAGCAGCTGGGAGAGGGGGGGGGCGGG
>NW_009952533.1:7930707-7950686 GCF_000747805.2 Chaetura pelagica | reverse complement strand
GGCTGCTGCTGTGTTTTATCACTCGCACTGGCCTGTAAGTGCGCTTGTAACCAGCAGCCTGTCCTTATAAAGTCGCAGAACAGGTTGGCCAGAAAGCGGGCCCATCCCTGGAAGCGTTCAAAGCCAGGTTGGACGGGGCTTGGAGCAGCCTGATCTAGTGGGAGGGGACCCTGCCCATGCAGGGATGTTGGAACTGGGTGATCTGTTAAGGTCCCTTCCAAGCCCGATCGTTGTATCATTCTGAAGCTTCCAAGAGATGGCATACGTAGTAAACTTCTCAGGGCTTACAATCAAGCTAAGAAACAAGGCCATGCATTCAGATGCGCCTTTCTGCTTTTCCAGGAAGCAGAGTGCTGTGTTCACAAGTTTGCCTCACCCATCATCTCCTCCTCTGAAGAGGTGAGCTGGTTAAAAGTTAGTTCTGCTGCTTAGTTTTGAGTGTTTTTTCCAGAAAAGCCACAGAAGGGTCTGAAAATCTACAGCCCCAAGAAGAAGTAACATTGATACTTTGAGGGAGGGTAATGTGTGTCTAGCACAGAGCTTGGAAGTATTCTTATTTCCAGATGACTTAAGTATGCATACTCCTAATTTGATGAACTTATTTCAAGTAATAGAACTAGCAATGGAAATCAAGTGGTTAAGAGTTGTGATGACTGGTTGAGTCATTGAGCTTTGACCTCAGAGCTAAGAATAACTTGAGCTGTGGGCATGATCCTAATCACAACCTTACTAATAAATATGCAATTATCAATATAAGCTTATGAGGTAAATTTTGGAACACCAACTATTCCTCTGTTTTCAGTGAAATCCAACTCCTGTAAGTAAATATATTACTAAGTTGTTACAAAATGAAAAATCAGTGAATTCTTCAGTGAATAAAATATATCTTTAAATATTTTATCTGAAAAAGAGAAAACCCCAGTCATGTTTCATCAAAACCAAAGATTGTTTGAAAATCTGAGCAATAATTACTGTGAAACAGCACAAATAGCAGCAGATGGTTAACCATGGTGGCATCTCTGTAATGACTCAAAAATCATGAAGACAGAAAGGAAACACTCTACTAAGAACCCTTTATTAAAGATATCCTGTCAGCCTACCAACATTTTATACCTTATGCACAAGATAACTGCTTTCTAGCAGAACATTTTGTAGGTAAGTGGGCCATCCTGCAGGACCATCATGAGGGCTGCTGAGCCTCTAGATGCAATATCTGCCCTTTCCTTATGCCACCCACACGAACAAGTCTAACGTGCTGGACTTCCTGTTGACATACAGATATATCCACCTAACGCGTACCATGAATTCAGTCTCCCTGAGAGGTTGGATCCCCATATATCTGCAGTAGGTTCAGGGCATCTGACATTGAAAATCTTATGGCTTGGCTGTGTGGTTGCTTGACTGTTAAATCTAGTGCAAGATGGGCAACAGGAGCCTGGGGAAGATTACAGACAGGCCTTGTATTTCCGTCACAGCTTGCTGTTAGATCAATTTCCCCAAAACATGAAACTGTACCATGAGTCAGGAACTTCTGAGTGCTAATCATGGCTCTGAGATAACTTCATTGGTGGCTGCAAGCACTTTATTTAACTGCAGGGTCAGTATCTGTCAAGATACAATAGTAGCTTGGTACTTGAAAGCCCTGTAGGGTTGAATTAGATAATATTTACCAAGTATTAATTAAGTATTCTGATTTTCAAAGTGTTGATTAAAAATACCTGAATATTGAGTCACCATGTTCTAGTTGTACATTGTCACATGCCCCAAATGTTTATTCACCCAACAAACAACAGAGCACAGATTTATTTATTCCAAAATCAAGACAGCACAGCATGTGGCCCCAGTGTCCTACTGAAACGTGTTATCACAGTGCAAGTGTTTACTTTCAAGGAGAGAAGCTTTGATTTGAAGGAGCCATTTTGTTTCCTGTGGGTAGGTGTCCCTACCAATGGAGGGGGGTTGGATCTAGGTGATCTTTAAGGTCTGTTTCAACCCAAACTGTTCTATGATTCTGTGATTCAGGTTTGCATACATAATAATTACATTTGCCATGTAAAGGAGCAACTGAATGTGAATTTATTACTACTTCTGTATTAGTTTGCTCTGTTGTAACAAAGATGTTGCAGAGATCGCAATTAGTATTCAGAGACCTGTGTAGTAATCACCCTGAAAGCAAGGGGCACCCAAAGCTTCAGTCAAGTAGCTGACTACTGACAACTCTGATTGAAGGCTGCAGTCCAGCAATGGCAGGAGATCTATGTAGCACTTCAGCATTCACGTGGCAATAATCTGCCTGGGTATTTGGTTGAGACACTAAAAAGTTTTAAGAGACTCAGGCCTCTGTTGGGATTAAAAGACATACAGTGTGGACTGCAGGGCCAGTAAATTGATGTTTTAAAATGCGGGATATCCACATGAGATAAACTGATAGACTGTATCTGCCACTGGAAATTACGAAGAGTAAGAAGCATCTTAGTTTAGTTGAAATACCATGTTTAGACTAATTTGTTTTTGCTAGATACATCTGCCACCTTTACTAAATACCCAGTCTCATGAAGTGGTGCAACTGGTCCACTGTGATGAGTGTATTTTGTCCTTTTACTCGAAAGGGTAACTGGCAAATCTTTGTACATCTTTCTCTCAAATCTCCATTACATCAGTAAACAAAATTGTTACCAAATACACTGTTCTCACTGGTGTGTATCTCATTGCACACCCTAAAGAAGGTGAATGTACTAGCTGTAGTGAAATAGTGGTGGTTAGACTGATTTTTTGACAATTGGAAACTTAGCTGTACATTAGACCCTCCTTGATTGTTCTTCACTTATGTCTTTGTGACATTTAGGATTACATCAGTGAAATCCCACAGAGGTCAGGAAGGTTAATGCACCTAGACATGCACAGCAACTACCCACAGGCAACAGCTTATGTTTCACTGGTAAGATGTGCATAACTTTTCAAAGCCCTGACAGTCTAAAAAGTTAACTTTTGGGAGCTCTGTATCCCTTCCTTCTCTTGCACTGCACAAAATGTTTACAATAAATGTCCCAGATTTTAAAGTTGACATAAATGGCATTATGTTTAGGATATGTAGGGCTGGATGTTTAAATATGGAGAATCAGGCTAAGTTATGCCCAAACTCCTTGAATTTGTGCAATCCTTTATCTATTTTGCTTGTGCAAATGCCTATTTTGCATGCATACATTTGCAATACAAATGCAATTTCAGTGTGTTCATATGAAAATGTGGTGTTATGTAGGAATTTATATGCAATGATACATGCTATTTTCAGGAAAAAAAATTGTAATGTTGATTGTCTCTTTCAAGTACAGACTGCTCTTAAAACAAGAAGAGCCCTGCCTATGTGAAGACCTTTCTTTGATAAGTGATACATTTAATAAAAATCAGATACCTGCTGAGGAAATAGCCTGTTTATAGAAATAGAGTTATACATCAGCCCAGCTATCTGACAGAAAGCAATAAAAGTAGATTGCCTGCAAGGTCATCTGTGACACAGAAATTAGACAGAATATGGACTGCAGAAGTCAGCTGTGATGCTGCTGCAGAGAACAATGCATATTTCATTGAATCTGCCCCAAAAGACATGTAGAATATCAGACCTTTCTCTAGAAAGAAAATACTCAGGTGAAGGAAATATATTAAGCATCGCACTTCACTGCTCATTATGCACAACTGACTTTACAGATTTTCTGCTGGGTGATATTTCTAAAATCTTAGGGAAGCGTTCAGTAGTAGCAGCACATCCAAGTAGATATATATTCTAATTTGTAAAAATATGACAGCATACTTAATTTGGAAAAGCAGCAGGTTTAGCTAAGTTAGACTTCTGCTTCTTTTATCAGTTTTTAATGAGACACCAGGCAGAACCAGAATCTACTAGGCAGATCCTTACAACCACCGGCTGACACTTGTAATGTCTGCTGCTTAATGAGGGGGTAAATTGTATCATAAATCTCATATTTTTATTGCTGTTTCTTCATATGAGGAGTGCAAATTGCCTTTCAAGCTAACGGGTTTCTGCTGTCTCCTTCTTCGTGTATTATCTTTGTCTATTGTAAAGGATACCATGAAAGAATGTAATTTCTCCAAGACCAAATATCCAACCTCCTCATGCTATCAGATCTTCTGGATATGTATTTTAGGAATGATATTTGAAGGAATAACTGAGGAGCAAATGCACATTGCCATTAAAAACAAATGAAAAAATATGTGGGGAATCCAGAAAAGGAATAAGTAGGAATTTTCACAGAACAAAAAGTTTATCCCTGAGAGATATGACTGCTACTTGATTGATGTGTACCTTAAAAGAGGTGCTTCACCTTATTGAAGCCTGGTATTTGCCAGTATTAGAAGATGTATGCATCCTGTGAGGAATCAAGCATCCCTGTGAACCTTTTCTAGTTGTTACCTTACATTTATAACACTTTTTTTTTTCACTAACCAAATATTTTGGCTTGTATGGAATGCTTTGCCCTGAGCTAGCAAAGTGTTTCAGTACATCTGTGATAATGTGACACAGAAGAAGTCTCAGTGTTTTCAGTGGTACTGGGGTAATACTCAGCTGATCAACACTGATTGGGACTTTCCTGCTCTACTGACATGTGCAGATTTATCCTAAGTGAATTAATCCACTGTGTCTTGCATCTTGATTTGTCTCTTGTTTTGCCATGCATTTGCTACGGCATGTAAGATATATTATTCACCAGTTTTAAGCTCTTATATTGTTTGTTTTTTTATAAAGCAAACATAGAGTCTAATTTTTCTCTTACTTCCGTCCTGATGTCATTGCCACTGGTCAGGCTTCAAACATTTCATGGACTGTATTCTTTCCTTTGTTCTAATTATTTTGCTGAAGATTAAGTGCTGGTTTTCCCAGAGTTTGAGAACTTTGTCGTGGGTCATAACCATGATTTTCTTTCTCCACTTAAGGCATCAAAAATCCAGGATGGGTTTAATCAGTTGTAAAGCAGTCAGAAACTTCTCTTTGTATCTTTATTTCTGGGTTTCTGTTTGAAAATAGGTGCCTTGGCCACCTCTGAAGGCAAACTTCAGATATCTACACTTTCACCACTAGCTCCCCTCTGACTCTAGACTCTTTCCTGGCAGCTAGTTGCTTACAGTTATGAAGGAAGAAATTGCTTAATTTATTAATGTTTCATTTTCAAAAGAGTGTCAGTGCTGATAAGGCCCAACTCAGTATTTTCTTGGTTATACTCACAATACTCTGAATTATTCAGTAAACACTGTCAAAAATGTCTGACAGAGGTACCATTCATCCTGAGTCATCTTTCTGACTGCATCTAACCTACATTACATGGTGGAGATACCCAGCTTAGTTCCAGCCTGAGGAGGTATGTCTACACCCTGCCTCAAGTAATATGCAAAGCAATCATTTAATGAAATGGGGCACAGCTGGGCTGCTGCAGCTTATGACAATGGACTTCAGTTGCCACCAGCCTAAGTATCAATGCGGTGTGCTTTGTGTTCCTTCATTGTCCAAAGAAAGTCTATTTGACCAGGTCAAATTGGCTTTCAGAGCTCACCTGCAATACTGAGGCATTACATCTCTAAAATCTCTATCTCCTGTCTAATACAAGTGAAGTCAGGCCTTTTTATTCCAGTGCTTATGATGAGCAAGAGGAGGGTAGGCACCTAGACGTGCCCACATATGTCGTGTTTCCTTGCAACACTAAGTAAAGATGTCTGCCTTCCAGCTCAAGGAATCCCAAAACACTGCAGTGATCATACACATGGTGTACACTGACCAAGTTCACCTAGCAACAAAGTACTATGGAGCAAGGAACACAGTAGCTCTGGACAAAACAAGAGACAGAAAATAACAAGTATTTTATGCAAACATGCAAGCATCTTTAATAGAGCTGAAGTCAGATGCAGACCCACTAGTATACATCCTCCAAAACCAGGGACAGCATAACAAGTGCATTTTGTTGGTTTTATACAGACATCCTCAAAGATTTTGCACTTAAATGAGCAGATCACAAGGAGTAATTTAGCCCTAAGACACAGTGTAGTCACACGGGTAATTAGAATGTACAATTAGCTTCTATCTTCTGCTGGAAATGTCAATGCAGTTTAGTGATTTTTGGGAGAGTTTGCACAGCTGCTATTTCATTTTCCTATTAGATTGTGTGTGGAGGGTTCTTTTAAAATTCAGGTATAATATTAGAATCCCCAGGAGGATTCTTAGCCACAAACTAACATATCTAATTGAGATTATTTGTTTGGAATCTGTGATCATCTTCCAAATTAAGCCAGCCTGTCCATATTTTCACACTCCGTGCGGTGTTGTGAGCATTAATTCAAATGCAAAACAACAAAAGGAGTTGTAACAATTTTTTTTGTTTGAATGGCTGAATCTCTAGAAAAATCACTAAGACAATTTTCTGTACCTCAAGCTGACTTAGGACCCATGGAAAAAAGAATTGTGGGGTATAGAAAAACAACACAGAATCAGATGTGTACTTTGAAATGTGAAATTTTATAAACACATTTTCATTTGTATTCCTTTAAAAATTTTAGCACAGATGGAGCCAGTGATAATTCAATGTTGGTGGTATTTTTTCTTTATCTTAAACAGGGATCTCACATGTTCTTTGCTTACAGTAGCTACTGAGGGGAGCTTAGGTTTATGTATAAGATAATTGGTTCTCTGAAAAGTTGGGCACAGTCTCAATCAGTTCCAGTTTCAGTATGAGATTTCTTTTAATCAGGAGGAAGTACAAGTCTTTTTCTGATATACTGAAATTGGTTGGAAACAAAATGCTTTGAACAGTGCAGTGTAGAAGCAAAATGTTCAATGTTATAAATAACACATGATTAGACAAACATACTATGCTTGTAGAGTTTATTTATGTTGAATCATGTGCCGTGCTGTACTATTGGACTTTTCTGCCCTGATTTCAATGATATAATTTTTCTGAGAGAAGTCTTATTTAACATAACAGTTCATTTCATGGAGAACATAAACACATAATGTTTTCTTTACTGAAGATAAACTTGTCTACTACCTATTATCTACAATATGAAAAAAAGTAAACTCATTACTGGTGGCCCAGTACATTTAAATAAATGAGGCAGATCCAGCTCCACCTTTTAAAAAAATACCTCGTGTTTACTGACAGCTTGATACAGAACTTATCTAAATAAAAAGAAGACACTTTTTTTTTTTGCCCATAGTTGTTCCATATGTTTGAGAATCTTCATTTTCCTAGAACGATTTAAAGGCAATAAGAGAGTCACAGAAGGTTTATAGTATCATAAACTACTGTAGGAAAATCTGGATAATATAGAGGAAAAATAATTTTTATTTAAGTGGCTATAATTTGCTTTTGGTTTGTTAATGCTCATTTAGCTAAATGTAAATCAGACACTTAACAAATAACATGGAGTGTATTTTCAGGTAAAAAGAACTGACATTTCAGTTTTTCAGGAAAGATCTGGCTTAGATCAGTCCCCTGAGGAGGGTTCGACTCTTATCATTGCCTTAGTGATGTCACTTTCCGGTCTATCCACTCACCAGTCAGAACTTCAGTTATTGTACAAGGATTTGTGTTTCATGTTGTTGAACTGCCTATTACCACTGTAAGAGTAACAGCTTCCTAGCTCATGCTTGCTTCCTGAGTTTGCTGCTCGTATTTACCTGCTGTGCATCTGTATTTCTGCTAGCACTGGATGAGTACCTTCCTCTCAGAGTAGATTAGGGCAGCTTGGAAGGGATTGCCAGAAAACCTCTGCCTCTGAACACAATGTCTGATTGCACAGAGCATCAAATTTTGTATCAGTATTGTACAGGTCCCCTTCAAAACTGAACCAAGACCAACGAACATACTCTTGTCCTGCAACCCACTGTGATAAGGGGATGGGTGAGGCAGCTGATGTATATACCTGTGGTCAAGCAGTGCTGCTGAACAAGATATTCCAGCCTGAATGTGCTCTGTTGGATACTTGTGAGTCCTGCTTTCCACCAATGCTCCACAAATACCAATGTTTTTGAAGCTAAAAGGCTTTTAATGCTTGGTCATTTAAAGTTTGTCTTTCCTACTATCTCATAGAACCTTTTCAAAAGATCACTTCTAGCCCACAACTTGCTTATGAAACAAACACCACTGCAGACAGTCTAAATTATTCACAAAAGGCCACAAAATGGTTTTACAGCATCTGAGACTCTCAGAGAATTCTGCTTGGCAATACCTGGTAAAGCAATTGGATTTTCTTTATGTCGTAATTTATCTGTATTTTAAAAGTGCATCAGGAGGACAAGAAATTGCACCCTGCACTTTCAAAGTGCTTTATGATTATCAGCCTTACATTCTACAATTACTTAGGTGCTTTTGAAAATCTTCCCCTGTAAACACCTTAATGTTTGTCCTGAGGTAGCTCCTTCTGACATGCCCTCGTAAATATCCCATAGCCGCCACCTCATTCTCTTTGTGTGACTCTCTGTCATACTGCCTCTTAATGTGATACCTACAGTAGAGCTCTGGTTTGCTCTCTGTGATTGTTCCTTGTTTTACTGGGCTTTGTTGTCTTGTTATTACTTCCATGCTCCATCTCTATGTTCTCTCTTTTCTCTTGGCTCCTATTGACATTGGCAGTGTTCAAGAAGTGGACTGCTCTTTCCATTTTGTGCTTTTCCAGCATGTACTAGGGCATAGCTTGCTTCCCAGTGCACATTTCCAGCAATGACAAAATAATAATGCACCAACTCTGCACAGCAGGGAAAAGGTAAGTGAGTATGCCATGAACATAGTAGGTGCATCTGCCAACATGTAAGTGGGGAACCACACAGGGACTGTTTGTCACTGCAGTGCTGGGAAGAGCTGCAGAATCGGGTGGAGATTACCGAAGTCTTGTTCATAGTTTTGCCTTAGTATGGAGACTTACGTTCTGACAGGAAGATTGCAGAGGACATGCCATGAGAAGGTGTCTCATGAAAGTGGAATTGTGTAGCATTGGAAATAAGTATAAATAGGGATGTTTAAATAAAAGGAGTTGGGATTGATCTGGTAATAATTAACTGAGTTTTGCTTTGTCTGGACAGTTAAATTAGGAAAAAGGTAACAATTATAGTACCAGTGACACACTGGCTAGCACAATAGAAATAATCAAGATTCAAGTTTAATGAGATATTCTAAAACATGAACATGTTTTGAAGTGCTAATGAAAAAGAAAGAAGTGTTATAAGCAGTAGAAAATGGTAATTGGTAGATAGTAACACATTTAAGGAACAGTGACAGTTTCATATGACAAAGAATTGTAAGAATGTTGATCAGCTTAACTGGGACAGGAAACATTTACATAAAGAAGGGATTCAAAAGAAAAGCAGCCTTAACTCTTGTCCTTGCAAAGAATTGCTTAGTATTAATTAAAACTGATACAGGATAAAACTTATGGTGTGCATAATAGCACAACTCCTATGTGCAACATAATTCCTTTCATGTCCATGTAGCCAACAAAATATCTGCTAAATGGCATTGACCAAACAGGTAAGTGGTAGGTGAGCATAATATTGAAGAAAATTTGGAAGAACTACTTATTGCAGAACACTTCCCATGGTACCTAAGAGGTTGCATGGATAAAATTATATCCCAGTTGTTGGTTTACATAGTCCTCTCTGTGTGTCAGGTGACATGGAGCAGGAGCTCAATGCAACAGGAAATGTACATTCAGTTTTCATTTTGTGTAAGCCCTAGCTTAATATCTAAGCCCTCTATACCTTGTTTTTTCACCTGAAACTGAAAAGTATGTAATATGATGTTTGTGATGTGGCTTTGTGCATCATGTTTGTCTAGATAATGTGACAGTCCTACTAGCAGGAGTAACTAACACAACTGACACAACTGGATTCTACTCCTGCCTGATTGAGTGTGAACTAGGCCTCAAACTGCCTGTTACAACGTGCCCTCTGCTCTGAGCAGCTGCGGTGCTTTTCCTAGTTTCAGTTTGATTAAATTCACTTTTCTTAAGTGAGCTATACAATCCCACTTCTGGATCTGGAAACCTGCATTCTCAACAGGCCCCAAACAAGTATACTAAAAGCCATGAAAACCATCTTCACCTTTTGGGAAGACAGTAAGAATCCAGCCACCCTTGCTTTAAATGCAAAACAGGGAAATTGCAAGTGTTAACCTGAGCTCCTGTCTGCATCTATTTAGTAAGATCTGTCTTGTTCACACTCGTAACTGGCAAAATTCATGCCATCTTCAGGAAGCAGAACTAGATCCACTTTTTCCTTAGGATAGGATGTTAGGATATCCATGATTTTCTCTCATAGGTCTGTCTGGTAGGAAAAGAACACTGCGCAAAACCGCACCAGTAAACTGGTTGCAAGTTTTAAAGGTGCAAAATGAGAGGTATCACAAAACCAGTATTTAAGCTGGTCAGTGGTGTGGCCAGTCCTGTGGTCAGATGTCTGCATGTTGCTGCCACTTCAAAGCCGCAGAAAACCCACCATTTTTCATATCTGCCTCTTCAGTTCCTCTTGCTTTCTTCAAAGTCTGGTGTACCAGCAGCTGGCAGAAACATGCCTCTGCTGATGAATGTGTTCATCTGAAGCACTGATGACATTTTATTTATCAAGCTGAGCCTTTTCCAATCCCTGTTTGAGTTTGGAGAGAGGATTCTTCACCTCATTTCCCCAAGTGGAAAGAGAAGTTTGTCTTTCTCTCTTCAGATTGTCCATAGATGATACAAGAAAATGTGTGGTACAGGAGAGCTGGGTGTGCTGAGCATGACTGTGGGGGGCTGAGGACAGTCTGTCTCCACTGTCTGTCTGTTTGTCTCCATTGGTCAACTAATCTGTCTCCACTGTCAGCCTCCACAGGAAAGGACAGCCCCTGCCCCAGCAAAACCCCAGCTGGGCTGGTCTACAGCCCTCCACAGTTGCCCTGCTCCTGGCTGGCGTAGTGGGATGGACAGACCCCCTGTGGGTAGTCACCACTGCCCCCTGCTCCCATTTCTTAGAGGGCAGCCAGCTCTTGCTGCACTCAAAAATAGCCAGAGAATAAAGGCTTGGAAATCACTGTGGCATTTAAAAAACATATACTCATCACTGAAAGATATACTCGGGTATTTTCTTTCTTCCAGGGGAAATGTCTAACAACCTGCTTATTCACCTTGACTGCATAACTGCAACTGCTCTTTGCTGCTAATAATAATTACAGAGAAAGATTACATAAAGAAATTTAAATTTGTCTTCCTTTTAAAGGTGCAGCTTGAAATTTTTTTTTGCTGTGTGAAATTCAGCTGTAGCTGGGAGCTGTCTGACTTCCCTAAGTAAAATAAGCTCATAGTGGAAGTGTGGGTAAAAATCAAGAGTAAAGTGTGTGACCTAGAAGTCATATGGGAGACAACACAGGAATTAATTAAAGCTCCAAATGGCTTAATCTGCGGGGGGTGACCATAGGAAGGGTTGATTTTCCAGGAGGCTTATCTGCTTGGAGAGGTCATCACCAGGAGACCTCTGTTGGGGTCTAAATGCCAGCCTGTCAAGCCAGGGTGTGTGAGCAGGAAAGACAACATAGACAGTGGACAGATTCCCACTACCTTTCCCCAGTTAGAAAGTAAATTGTACAAAGGGGGTGATTAAATTATTGTGGAAAGGTAAAATACCTCCACAGGATAAAGAAAGAGAGGATCTTTTAGGCAAGACTGGAACAATTGTTTCTTAAATAACAGATTAAAATCCTAAAAAGTAATGGAAAACATAATCCAAGGCTTTGACAGTCTGAGCTTGAACACTAACAGTATATCGAGGGATAAGAGTCTCTGAGACTCTGTGGACGGTCTCTGAGCATCTGCAAGACAGTTTATTCTCTGCAAGGATGAAGAAGAGAGGGAGTGTTCCCACTGCATCTGGGGTTTCTCAGCATAAGATCTAGCTGTACCTCTGCTCTGGGGAGATGGTGGAAGAACTGGCATAGTCAAAGCTAAGGCACACAATGGGTCTTCCTCTTCCCACCCCTGTGTCCGCACATAGGTGTCAGTGTCATGGCTCCTGGAGAAAAAGAGCCTGACTGGAGACTAGGATTTGTCAACTGTCTTCCTTCAGCAGTACCTTGGTTTGTTGACCTAGCTGGCTGCTTACTTGTGCAGTGCTGGTAAAAATGGTAGCCCCATCTCCTCTAAAGAATTTTTCAGCACAGGTGGTTTGAAGATACTGGCATTTTTATTGTGAAATTAACACCTGTCAGCTTGAATGTATGGTTCCAAAATAGAAGTTCCCCACATCTGACACCTGTGAGCCATATTCTCAGAGTGGGGATTAGAGGAGAGTGCACATAGTTGACAGAAAAACTTGGGGATTTGAGGTAGCTCCCCAGAGAAGCTGAATATTGTTCCCTCCTCTCTTGAGATTAGTATGAAACGTGGAACTTTCCAGACCACTGAAAAGGATTTCCTCATTTCTGTAGAAAGCCTGAGCTATGATATTCTTCATACTTACTGGAAGCAGAATCACCTCTGAAATATAAAAATAAATTAGGTTCCTTTTGCTGAAATTACACTGTTATAACACCTTACTCCAATGTTCATATAGGAATATATTAGTAATGGAAAGTACAATTATAAAATCTCTCAAGTTGCTGCATGAATAAAGCTGTCAAATAAGACAAAGTGCTAATAAAATCTTACACAGCTTAGGGAATATTACTGTAATAACACTGAATGAAGAGGAAGTCATACATAACAAAAATACAGTAATACAACAATAATAATATAACTAGTTAAGTGATAATTAATTAAAGCCCTTTCCCTTAATATAATTTCATTATGCTCCCATTCCACCAGGGGTCAAATTCATCCCTGATGTGTCTTAGTGAGAGTGCTTACAGATGGATTTTTGCCTTTGATTCAGGCTACTCAGAAGTTTATGTCACACTGCTTCTGAAGAAGTTCTGAGCACCCTCTTTTGTCATTTGCATAAACCTGAACTATAGTTTTTCAGGCCTTTTAACGTCATGTCCCTGCATGTCCCTATTCCTTGTGCTTCTGTCCTTGAATGGCTTCTAATGATACCTGCACTCCTACAGGAAATATAAATATTTGCTTAAACCCAGGCAGCAGTTGTCCTTTTATCTAGGGAATACTCATATCAGTAGATGGGGCTGTACCACGCAAGAGGAGCTCATTTAGATAAACTGGGTGCATCCACATTAGCACAAGCATTCAGGGGAATGCATTTGAAGAAAATCTCCTGCCAGTTGTCCCTTCACACTGCACTTTGGTCTACATTGCAGAGTGGAGGGGAAAGCAGTCTAGTGTGATCCTAAAGGGACAGGACCTTTCCATTGGCAGATCAGAGCGTTACAATAAAGAGCCACTAGCAAGAAAGATTGCTTGTTGAGTATGCTGTGACAAGACGTTGATCAGAAATCAATAAGCCATTCTTTTAAAATACAACCTTTATTTCCTACTAATTGGCTTGCTGACTGTGTCATAACTATGAAATTGAGCATTTCAGTGCTGCCCCAGGATGTGTTAGCTACAGTCAGAAGTCTGCATGTGCAGATTACTTCTTTATTAGGTGTGTTTTCTGCCTTCTCACCAAAATAAACAAACCATCACTTGCAGTCATTTCATTCATTCTATGTGTATTTTTGTGTTTTGCTTACTTGGTTATTTATTCTGTATGACTGCTGTTACTTAAATGGAATAGCTGTCTGAGTTCATTAGTCAAACAATGAGTAGCCTACCTGCAACTATCTGCCCTAGCTTGTAAATGTCTTGCTAGCATTAAAACTTTATTCCCATCAGTTTTACTAGTCCATTTCACAATTTTCAGCTCTGTCAGGCCACAATGAAGTCGTCTTTTTTCATATGAGTGTATCTCCAGCTCCACAGAAATTACCTCATGGTGTTGAGACCCAGTATTATTTTTATTGCTTTATAGCTCTCAAAAGGCACGATGCCCCATACAGCAAGCAGTAGAACTTCTACAGTACATTCTGTAAGCTTTCTCATTTTTATTCTGATCACACAACAGAACATGTAGAAACATAGTATTTCATTTGCCTCCTTCTTATTGTATGTATGTATTGGACAGATGGATGTTTCAATGATTCTTCCAATGTAACTGCAAAATATTTTCACTATTCACTTCGCTGGATGATTGCTCCATTTAGCACATTCTCATGCTTAAGTCTTCACTTCCAGGCTAATTATTTTAAAAGATGTAATGGCTAATCTAAACTGTTATGTAAAACTGTTGACATCTAGAACCACATTTTCCCTTATAGAAGCAGGAAACCAAACATTTAATGGAAAAAAGTAATGTAGAGCGCAACTTTGATTTATTTGTCATTCATGTGGCTGTGTAAACCAGTGAAAAGGATCAGAGATCAGTAAAGCAGCACACTGCATGTCCCATGTATTTTTGTTTTCCCCAATTCTCCCACTTAATTATCTAAGTGCTTCTTTGCCACAGAAACATCTGAGAAGATTTATACTTACCCACTTTTAACTATAATCTGTTATATGAAATACTGCCTCAGCAAAGTTTTCTTTTAAAAACAGCCATTCCTGTTTGCTGCCATTCCATGTTCTCCCTTGGGCCGTAGGAGCTTTATGCAGAAAGTAACTTCGCACCTCTCAACAAGTATTTTTTCTCCTTGTTTTCTGAGAGAGACATTTACTTCTTTCAATAACTTATTTTCAGAGACTTCAGACTGATTAAGATATCTTTATCTTCTTTTTGCTAAAACATTCAAACTAAATGATGTAGATCTCAGTATTAACAATGAAAACTTGTTTCCCTGCCAATCAGTTATATGCCTTGCAGTAGACTGATCAAAGATGCCCGTATGCAATCATTAAGTCCATGTGTCAACAAAGCCCCAGGTGACTTAAAGCCCTCATGATTACATACTTTAAAATTATATTTGGAAGAAATTCTGGATGCAAGTAGCAAAAAGTACTGCAATTCCACAGTTGTCTAAAGCAACAAGTGGTCTTGTGTTGTACCCAGTTTTTTTCCTCTAGTTACTGTTAAAGGGAGCCAAAAGAGTGTGTGGACTCAGGGAAGGCACAACTTACAAAAAGGAAAATTCCAGATAGACTCTAGGAAAAAAATGGGTTGGACAATCACTGAACCAGGCTGCCCAGTAAGGCTGTGAAATCTCCATCCTTAGAGATATATTCAGTACTGGACTGGATGTGACCCTCAGTAACTTGGTCTAGTTTAGAAGCTGGATCTCACTTCAAAGTTGGTGGTGCTTAGTGCAGTGGATCATATCACCTCCAGAGGTCCCTTCTAACCTACAACATTCTGATGCTGTGATTATAAAATATTTGATGAGTTGGGATGAGAAGGTAGAATTTGGGAAGGTGAAGGGGAAAAGAATGCTAGTTTTACTACCTACTGTAAACATTTTTTTTATGGTTTTTTTTTTCTGTCTTGAACTATTAAAGAAAGCTTAAGAAAATTATGCTGCATCCAGATGACTCAGATATACATTTCCGTAGTACAAGGGCAGCACATTTTAAAACTAATGTTTTTGTTTAAGTAATTGCTCTTCTTCCCATGCATTTTCTTGAATCTCATTGAATTCAGCACCAATAAGAGCTAGATCTGTAGTAATGCAATATTGAAATGTAGTAGGAATATGCATGAAGATAGACTATTTAGAATCTGTCTCCCAAAGAGAGTTATCTGTATAACGACATCAAATATGTTAATTACAATAGTGGGAGCAAAGTAGATGGGATTTTCAGTATCTTTGGTAGCCAGCTTATTCCTGATGACATATCTATCCCTATTGATTTTTACATCCATCCATTGATCAGTTGTTTTGTTACTGAAACTGCAAGTAGTTTCTCTCTTAAAACTCCAATTTTTTGCATGGAATAGTGCTTTAAATAGAAAGTTACAGCTCAGAGCAGAAGAGAAAGTCAGAAAGTACTGTGGTGATTATGCTGATTTTTCTTGTTTGATTGTCTCATTCGCTTATGAGTCTTTGAAAACAGTGCTTAAAATCCTTGAGCAAGGATAGTAAAATGGTGGTCAGTGATCTAAAAATAGCAACGAGAACATGCGCAAATTTAGCAGTGACACTGGTGATTCATGACTTATCTGATTCTTCCACTTCAAAAAATATTTTTTTGCATCTCTGCATGGCATCATCTTAACATCTTCTCTCCAAAATCTGTTGCATTAAAAAATCAGTAGAGCATAAAGTTGTTCCATTTTCAACATAAGAGAAATACAGGTTTTTCTGGATTTTGAATTTTTAGGTGCTGTAAATGAGATCTCTGGTTTATATTGTATGTTTGCAACATCTCATTTTCCTTTCTACAATGCCCTTATGCTGAACTAAGAGAAGCTATGTGAAAAAACTTGTGGTAGTAAAAATTGAAATTATTTATGCTACAATCAGTATTTTTCCTCAGAAATGCTGTGCAAACATAGCAGCACATTACAGCCTTTCACATCCACACAAAGAATATATTGTCATTCAATGACCAGCTTAAGAGAAACTCACATCAGTGTAAATTTATTATTTGCTAAAACATTTGAAATGCTCTGCTAAGTAACTTTCTTTTCTCCTTTCCCTTGTGCTTTCATTATCTTATTTATGCATAATTCCTTTCTTCCTTACATAGAAACTCTCTATGCCATACAAACTGTGAAAGCCTTACCATCAACGAGGTTGCTACTTCTCTGATCCTGAATGAGGGCTGAAGGCATGGGAAGCAGTGGGAAATGACTGCTGAGAAGTAATTGTAATCTACTTAATTTAACACAGCCAAGCAACAAGTTACTAAAATGAAACTCCACTGTGGTATTTCTAGCAGATATGTCCGTTTGTTGTTCTCTATGTTTATGGTTTATTTTTAACTAGTAAATACCTCCATCTCTGTAGAGGCAGTGAAACTGAGCTGTCTTTTTCACTCTTCACGGTGATGCCCTATTTCCAGTACCAGCAGAAGAGTTTCTGAAAGAAAAGTGCATGCTGATTGGAATCACTGTTGTTGCTCTTCCTGTGGGATGTAGATGATGCTCCAGGGCAATCCTCCCCAGCCAGTACTTCCAGCTGGGCTGGGCCAGGCTGGACATGTGCTGAAGGAAATGCCTCAGGTGTCATGTAGAAACATTGATTTCCATTATTTTGACCAGGAACTGAGGCTCCATTTTTGTTTGAGTAAGAGTATTGTTGGCCAACTCATGGGGACTCGAAAACAAGTCAAGAGCTCTTCTGATTATGATGTTTTCTAAGTTGAATCATCCTAAGACCAGGTATTGACCTTTGTGGTCAAAATTTAACCCTGACCCTATCAAAGACAGTGAGAGTCCTGCTTAGTATAGGAGGACTCAGATTTTACAGGTAATGGCAAGTATTTTCTCCCACCTAACTAACCAGCTGACAGAGAATAAAGGGATTAGAGCCTAGGGATGAGAGGGTTGGCTGTAACTCTGTAACTTCTTTAGTTAATTAAAGGAATGTTGGAGGGTAAGAAGATGTTAAATGGAGAGCTGCCATGGCTACTCTCTGGAGTACGCTCTTGCTGAAGAGGGATGCCTCCTCCCTCACTGCTGAAGGTGGTTTTAGGAAGGCCCTGCAGTCCTCTGCTGTAATTATTAGCTTATTCAGTGTAGTTCTTCCATAATTTTTTGAGAAGCTACTAAAATGTGCACATGTCTAGCCCTGGAGCCCTAGTTCCCATCTTTTCATTTACAGAAGCTGCTGTGTTTAATTAATAGCTGTCACTGGCACACAAAAGATAATACACAAAATCTGAAGTAAACAATCTCATATTCATCCTGTGTCTCTGTGGAGAAATAGCCTTTATATCTCACTGACAAAGTCACTAATGCGTATATCTTTGCTTGATACCAAATGGCAGCCAGGATGTAAAGTTTCTCATGAGTGACACCCCTGCACTGCAGAGCAGCCTGCGCTGCCACTGGTGTGAACCAGGAAGGCAGGGCTCTCAGCACTTTATTGGCACTACTCTTCAGTATTTCATTCACCTAGATACCATACTTCTGTCCCTGGGTTCCAGAGCGTGTGCTCTAGAGTCTGACATGAGCAAAACTTGGTTTTATCACCAAAATTCAGCAGATAGGACTCAGATACCACTTCAGGAGTGGATTTGTTGCTGAAGTACGAACTATTTTTGCAATCACATTTTCAGAGAACCAAGCTAGAAGTTACTTCACATGGCAAAGTAGACATGTTTTTATGGTGGGAAAGGGCTCATGTCTCTGTGGTTCTTGATCGTAACAACCCAAAGATACTGGGTTTGTATATTTGGTATAAAAAATGAATTCCCTCCAGCATATCCCTGCAAGTTAGTGTTGAATAAAATCAAAAGGGAATGTGTGCGTTTTTATAAATATGTGGATCAGTTGTGGATCTTCCATTAAAAGGAAATAATATCAAACACTACGTATGTAATCTTTTGCTCAGAGTGCAGATGACATAGTATTTCAATCTCTATAGAAAAAGTGCAGTGTGCCTGCTACTCCCAGTTCAGTCAGCTTTCCATGAAATACAGCTTGGCCTTCGGAGACCAAATTCTGATCACAATGCACAAGAAGAGGATAGCCTACCTAGGTTTCATAATCCTGTCCAAAGTGTCTGTAATTTGGGTGACAGGAGAGAAGAGGAGGCAGAGGAGGAGAAATAGTTTAAATTTATAAACACATCTGATACAAAGTTTAAGGGACAAAAAGCCAGATTTCTACTGAAATGGGGTGGAGCTGCATGTGATTCAGAGGCTCTAGTGGGTGATTGCCATGTGGAACCGGTCCTGTGGGCCCCCTTTACACTACACTGTAGCTGCGTGCTGATGCCTTTAATTTTCAGTGTGTCATTTCAGATGGTTCCTTCTAATTTAGGCCATGAGGTGATGCTTTATAATGACGAGGTTCCCAGATAACAGAAGACAAGATAGGGATGGAAAGTTAATTTTTAAGGAAGGAATTTTTTAAAATTTTTTTAAACACAGGGTTTCCTTTAAAAAATAGTATGTGGAGTCCTGTTAGTTATCAAATCCAGATACAATCTACCTAATATTACCTAATTACCTAGTTGGAAAATACCTTGGTCACAGTAACTCACCTCCACGAAAATCCTGACCCTATATTGGAAGCCTCCAAGCTATTACCACCTGGCCCAGCAGCAAAGTTGTGGGCTGAGACAGGGGCTGGCTTTTGCACTGTTGTTGTAAACATCTAGCAGAGTTAAGTCATAATCCTGCAGCAGTTTGATACTACTACATGATGTTGATTGAGTGCTTAGTGGCAAATAACATGCAGATGGAACAAATAAACTGTGAGGCATTTTTTTATCACTGCTATCATTTTTGTGTGATGTGGTTAAGTTATTTTATATTTTTATGACCTTCTGGTGTTTTTTTTAATTTTCTGCCAGCTTTTTTTTTTCCTTATCTTTCGTGATCATCGTATTAGTTTTATATAAACATTTTAAGTGATAGTAATTTATATTATTTTATCACAAATCCTATGTGTAGTTTCTCTCGCTCTTTCTATTTGTATATCTGATGACAGTCTATAGTAGAAGAGTGATTTACTACTACATTAACAGCATCCACTGTACCCTATTAATCAGATCCTTGAAGAGACTGAAATCTGCTCTTGAAGTCGAGGGTAGTGAGCTTGCTTTGCTCCTTCCTTGCTGCCCTAAGGATGCTGAATTCAACCATGTTGTGGTTGCTATGCCCTAGTCTCCCATTAACTCTTATATCATCAACCAGCCTATCTCCATTGGTGAGAATGAGGTCCCACAAAGCATTTTTTCTTGTTGATTCCTCCTCCATTTCTGCTATCCAGAAGTGAAAAACCCAGGAGGAAAAAAAAACCCACAAAAAACAACCCACCATATCTAATAAGAAAATGCTTTTTTTTAATAGGCATTTTGTGTCCCCTTCCACAAATCTCTGTAATCCTCTTCAGTGATGTGTTATAGGTGTTTACAAGT
>NW_009952533.1:7897208-7930653 GCF_000747805.2 Chaetura pelagica | reverse complement strand
ACCCAGCAATGTTATCAGTGGTGTAGATTTAGATGCCGTACCTCATGCTTTCAGAGAGCAATATTTAACTGACTTATCAGGATAAACTTTGTATTATGCATTAGCTGGTACTGGACCAAGAATGCAGCTTCTGTACAGATATCCCTTTCTCCCTTTCCTGGCTTTCTCAGAAAGATGGAGACAGAAACATTTGCACTTCCCCCTGGAGATTTAAAGGAGTAAATGACTGCAGTGAACCCCCCCCTTTTTTTTTTCTTTTCACGTCCTTCTTATGGTTTTGAGAGAATGACTCTAAAACTTTACGTTTTATGAGGTAGTCTGTAAATCTTTGAGAATTCCTGGATCGAATCTATTATTTTTGGACTCTACCAGTAATTCTTAGTCCACAACCCATACAGTCCAGCTTATCTGCAGTTGCCTACAGTCACATTTTCCTACTTCCAATTCAGACAAGGAAAACCCCACTGACTACTTCCCTAGCAACCCTCCTTCACATAACCAGCTGTGACCACCTTTATGTGACAACTGTAGGATTACAGCACAGGCAGTACAGATGTGTGCTGACATCCCCATAATTTGGAGTTGTACAGTTGTACAGATAAAGTTGCCAGCATTCACTTAGGGAATGTTAATAGATACACATAATCCTTGTCAACACAAAAAATATCTCTGATGTCAGAACTCATGTGTAACTTATGAATACAGTGACCTTCTGAGGATGTGGAAAGGTGGCTTCTGGTGGTTCCAGTTTTCTCTTTCAGCATAACTGGCTCTGTCTAACTATGTTAAAGGAAGGGCAGAAATAGTTATGCATAATGACCATAATGTGGGAGTGTGCAGGGAAAAACACTTTACAGATTCCATACAGGGCCCAGAATTACATAATCTTTTCTCTGGAAACACTTAAAAGTACAGCATGAGAGAGACTTTGCTTGCAGGCTGCTGAGGCAGAATTGGTGGACTGAGAGCTGGTAATGGGAGAAATAGCTGGAATACTATGAAACCCTGAAGTGTAGTAACAGGATGTATTTTTCTAATGTAAAATTTTTATTATGTCTGTTTTTTTGAGTGGGATAAAATCCCTACCGATTTGCAATTGGCAGTTTGTTTTATCAGCTCATCCTGAATTTCTCGTAAACTGAAACAGGGTTGTTTTGGTTGAGGGTAAACAGCCCCCCAAAGGGAAGAATGATACTAACGTGCTCGTAGATCTAAATCAGAAAGAATTGCCAGTTTTCCTTCTTTAACTGGAATTTTATTCTAATAAAATGCAATCCTTCTGGCTTCCATCTTTTTTTTTTTTTTTTCTCCAGATAATATTGAAGAAGCACGTGTTCTTAAAACTAATTTAAAATATTTTATTCAAACAGTTTTTTTAAAGAAAAAATTTTTCAGTCTGGTAGTTCTTCCCTCTCCATCATATCTTTTACTTTGATGCAACTTTGCTTTAAAGTGAGAATTATTTTGGCAAAAATCTAAATATGTTGTTAAACAGCTGCAGAATGAAGTGTCTTGGGTTTTGCTCTTATTTAAAATGACTTTGCATAAATTAACAGAACTGAAATGTTCATAATTTATTGACATATTTTGACTGTGAACTTGTGTTACAAACATTTCGATCAATTGAAAAAAATCACAATAATTTGCCCTGTTGTCCCAGCTTTGAATTAAACCACTTAATTTTCCAGTCACCACTATGTACTCATGTTTTAGAAAACAAAAATATGGAAATAGATATCCATAACAGCTACCTTTTCTATAATTTTCATCAATTATGGTTACATTTAGTTTTGTTGTGCTTTGGGACAAAGGACATACTTGATGATGGCAGCTCACTATTTTCCAACACCAACAGCAGCAAAATGTTGACTATCACAAAATTAAACCAAAGCCCACAACAGTAAATGATAATAATTGTTGCCTTTTTTGTCTGTCTGCTGCTCCTGCACTCCTAGCCGCCTGTCCCTGGGAAATTATTATAATTTTGCCAGGGTTTCCAAATTCAGACCAAATCAGTTGCAGCCCCCATGGCGGGTTTGCTACCGGGAGTTTTCTGGAGGGTTCTGCACGCTCTCATGCTTGGCATTGGACAAACACACAGTGAGACTTTGTGCCTGACCTAAAAAACTACCTCAAAGCTGCACAGGCAAAAATGTGAAGCAGAAGCTGGAGCTGAGACTAATTAATCTGGTGTGGGGACTCCAAACATCAATTAGCTGGGAATAAATTTTAATCCCTTCTTGAACCAGGCAGGATTTCATTTGGTATCAAGAGGTGACAGGCTGTATCCTTCATTTGCCACTCTTTGTGTCCAGGGAAGAGGCTTATTATATTAAATCCTAATCTTTTTTGGATTTTGCACAGATCCAGTCACCTTGTTTCTGGGAATACAAAGGAAGCTGCCTAGGACAAAGAGTACTCCATGTTATTTATTCAGTTTTGTCAGGTGCCAGCTTTGTCAATAGCACCAGTCTGCACCCAAATTTCTGTACTGGTTTGAGGTGATTGGCCTTCCACTGCTGGAGTACACACTGCAGCCTGAGAAGCACAGTCCCAGCTAAGCATGGAGGCTGCCACAGCTCGTCCTTAAAGGTCTGGATGCTGTTAATGAAAGTAACAGATGTACAACAATAAAAGATATATTAACACAAATTTTGAAGTCATTTGGTAATTCAATATATAGGAAGCAAATTACTCTAGAAGCATCTGATTTGACTCCTCCTCAGTCTGTGTGAGAGCCCTTACTGGTCTGTCAATCCTGGTTTCAATGCTGTCCAAATCAGTTTTAGACTTCCTTTTTCTGCAGAACTAGGGAATAATAGTTACCCTGCAATTGAATGTAATGTCTTGGGTTGTGAAGGACAGAAAAATATTAACCACAGTTGGCAGAACAGCTGGGACTTGAAGAGTTAGCCTCTAGACACGTAGACAAAGCTCTCTTTCTCAAAGCCATAAGACATTTTGAGAGGGATTAGTTTCTCATTCTCATTTTGCTTTGCAAAAATTGTGTGAAAGTTGCAAGATTATTTATAGCAACAAAATAGCTTATAGCAGTGACCAGAATGATGTTACCTGTGATTAATAAAAAATGACAATGCTGCCTGTACGTGACCTATTTCAACACGAGGAATCCAAAAGTTGCAAACACAGAGTCTGATCTCCATCCCACTGACATCTATGGTAAGATAATGGAAGAACAGGCTGCCCACAGAACTAGTGTATAAGCTAGACATGTGGCACAATTAACCTTTCTCTGCACCCTAGCAACTACCTGTTTGAAACACTGATAAGCCCAACAGTCCACAGCCTCACCACACAGCTGTGCAATCAAGGGGTGAGGAGTATCACAGCCACTTCATTCTGCAGAGGGAACCAGCCCACCAGCTACTGCCCCATCAGGATACCTGTCCTAGGCTGCTTACACTTAATAAAATCTCAGGAAAATAATGAATTGTAGTTTGTTCAAAACTTTGGAGCAGATGTTTTCTCTTTCTTTGGTTACTGTCTGGATCCATTAGAGCCAGAGGAGCCAGCTGTGAAGACTGTATGTGGGGCATGGGCCCAAGCTAAGTGACCTGGTGGAGCTTTCCCATCAGCACCTCCAGGCAGAGGGAGTGACAAGGAGGTGGGCCAGGGTTAAAGTAAAGCCTTTGTGCATGGTTCTGCAGGATTTCTGAGGTGTACAGCAGTCTGCAGCTGGGATGATCTTCTGGAAGCCGAAATAGTTGATAATTTGCCCTAATTTATTCTAGGTTTAATTTTTAACCTCTGGAATGGCCTAGACTCTGCAGGGCAAAAAATAAAAGCAACCATTAACCATTCAAATTCCCGTATCTTTTGGGGTTTGGGTCCTCTCCAGCAAATGCAGCATAGCATCATGTCTCTTAGTTGGTTTCTTTTGAAATGAGGCACCTTCAGTAACCTGATGCCCCTTTTTCACAGCACTGAGAAAGTGATTCATTACTGACTGGGAGAGAGGACACTGTGCAATTGGTATCTGTTATGACTTGATTTCTCTGTGCTGTTTTATTTGCTCTTTTTCTAAATAAGAAAAGTTCCTGTGAAGTAAGGATGGTGTCAGTTTTGAGATCAGATGTACCCTGCAGCAAAATAAACATGGAAATGGTATGGAAGACCTTATATTTGCTCTCTGAAGCTTTTTGTTCAGTCCAAGATAAAGGTCATCCTGGAGAAACATGTCAAGAATTCTAGTGAGGCTGGCAGACATTTGATATAACCAGAGAACTAGAAGGTTTAAAAAGGATTTAAAACAGTAAGTGGGATGAGGGGAAAATAATTTTAAAATATTGTTAAAAATCTGAGAGTTTACTATTTGAATGTGAGGACAGTCATCTGGGTCACGTGTTCTGAACTGGGTAGTACACACACCACAGAAAGCTTCAGGTGTAAAATGATCTTTCTTGTTACTGTTTGAAGATGCAGCACTACAGACCTACTCCTCTGCCCTCCTTTGTGCTTTCCAGCCAAGTTGATAAAGTGAGATGGTACTTAGCTGACACTTAGATGATAGATTGCAAAACCAAACATATTACTGAAAGAACAAGCCTTAACAGATACAAATGATAATAACAATTTCTGAATCACTTCCTGAAACCTCCTTTTCCTTTGAGGTGTCTCAATCCTGCTGAAATCAGAAGAACTGGAATAAATGTTATTCTGGAGGTCACTGTAATCAGGATATGTAAATATTAAAAGAGCCTATTAAACACGGACGGGAGCGCGTAAAATGTGCTGTTCATTCCTCCCCACCTCCCTGTCTTTTTCTGATTCAGAATAACACTGATTTTCTTATTCTGTAGTCAAGTATTGTGTATTAACCTGTACGTTAAGTATGAGGGGAAGGGAAGGTCTGATTTTGAAGCTGTTGGCTTGGTATCTGCTAGGCAGATACACTGGATCAAAAATCCTGGTTTGCAGAGCTACATGGATGGGGATAGAAGAGACAGCAATGTTTTCTTCTCACTGACAGCAAATCTGGTGAGAAGTTTGCCTTGGTCATCAGCTTAAATCAAATTAGTAGTTTAAGATACTCTTTCCTGTTCTTACTAAATCACAAAGAGCTATTCTTTCTCATTGTACAAAGACAAATGGTAAAATGACAAACCAGGGTGCCCTTCTAGGGGGCAGCAGCCTGGTTGGGAGCATTGGCAGGATTGCTGCTGGCATTTACTTCTTTTTTAAATGCAGGAGTAAGTGTGATCTGCCCAACCAGCTGGTTTAAAGGCCTTCCATGAGCAAAGTGGATAAAGAACATGTTAGAATTTGGCTTGGCACTTGCAGAGGATGCCACTGTACAACTGAAACTGTATAATGCAGTTTAGAAAGGGTGTTTACAGGCTGGCTCATATCAGCTCAGGTCAGGCTTGCATTGCCCACCTTGTAGCAGTTTATACATTTATAATCTAACAACTTTGAAAACCTGGTAGTATTTCTGAATAAGCAAATAATGACAAATTTAACTATGATTTCATTGATTTTTGACATGAGCTCCTACGATCAAACTTGCTTTTAGGGTCTGCTGGAAATACACAGGCTTGTGTCAGACACTAATTTCCCAATGGGTGCTCTGCACCCTAGCTGTTGGGGTACACTCCCCTTGGGGTACATCCCCAACGGCAAACTAAAATATTTCAGTTGAGCTTCCCCAGCTAGCTGCTAGGTCAGCTTTGGGCCCTCTCTCCCGCATCAGTATGGTACCCTGTTGCAGGCTGGTACCGGGGGGTTACCGGCTGTCAGGATATTTCCGCAAATTCCCCCCCAGTGTGGAGAGGTTTATGAATGAACCCGAGGGTCACACGTGACGTTCACCTCTCACAGAGGAACGGCCACTGCGGCACTGTATTGTAGAGAGTAGATTAGAGTACCCTCTCACCATGCTCACAAAGTGTTACTGACACCAATGTTTAGTTTACGAATTAATCGGTTTATTAAGGGTCAACACAAACTAAGGGATCAAGGTTCAGGAGAGGCTGTCTAGGTGTATATTGGAAAAGGGATTCAAAGGTGCTGTGGTCTTATGAAAGGCACGCTCCGAAGGAGAGGTGTAAAATCAATGAAGTGAAAGGGTAGGAGTTGAGTCCAGTAAGAAAGTTAGTGTGTGTGTGCGCGTGTGTGTGTGTGTAAAGCACCACTGCCCAAATTAGCCAATTAGCACTGGCCAGGTACATACTCTGTCAGAGGCAGTTTTTAACCTATTGTCTGTTTTTCTGCCAGCTATCATAACCCTTATGCTCTTTTCTTGCTGTGGACTTATCTGGTAGAGCCTTGGCTAAATCAGTAAAAAGGCACCACTCTTGCTTTGCTGGCTTGAAAGGCATTTTGTTTAGTTTTACGTGGGGGGAGAGAAGATGGACAGTTCCCCACACACCCCACCCTTGGGCACTCAGCCAGGGTGCAGCAGAGCAGATTCCTCTGCCTGGGCAATGCCAGGTGTGTGCCATGGGCATGTTACCACCTGAGCTCATGTTCCTGTGCCCTTTGTCTCACAACTCATCAGTTGCCAATGCTGTGAGGATGGCACTGCTTAACTTTTAAGTTAGAACAGGGGAGAGACGTGACAGAGGTGGAAAGTCAATCAGTTTAGAATTGCTTTATTGAATTTAAGCTTTATTTTTATTGCATTTCCGTGCTAGATCCCATATCACTAGCACAAGGGGTTTTCAGAGCTTTTTGTCTATGTAGGAAATTAGTTCTCCCTGGTTTAGGACAGACAATGGATCTTCACTGCCACTTCTAGGACTCCAGAAGTGCAGGTGGGTGCAGAATGGCACAGCTAAGACTTTCAGGGCCTGCCTGTCCTCTTGATGCTTTTGGTTGCAACTTGACACTGAAAGGACAGCCTGAAAACTGCTCTAAAAGTTGAGTCACAGTCGTGTGACATGGCTGACGTAAGAATAAAGAATGGAACGGTAGGAAACCACACATGCAGGCACTGAAAATTTGGCCCATAGTGCCCACATGTCTAGTAGGCTATGTATCTATTTCCACACTTTTTTTTCTGTTTCAGATTGATAAACATTTCATTCAGATATTCACCAAAGTTAATGAAAGATGCTGGTAGCAGGTTTGAAGACTGAATTCCTTTATTTACAGAAGATAGTCAGCAGAGGCAGCAACAATGTTCGCTTCCCCTAGACAGCTCTTTCAAAAGTGCGTTTATGCTCAGTCACCATCTCTGAGACATTAAAGGGCAGTTCAGTCACAATGTTTATTGAATCCTTGCCCTTTTTACTTAAATTGCCTACAGGGAAGGCAACTAATTCTGGCTTTTTGGGATGTAAACAGTAAGGACTGTTTTATGAGCACCTTTTTTTTTCCCCCTCAAAAAATTCTAACTATTATTTATAATAAGATTTTTTTTTTGTTTCCATTTTACTTACAACTTCCCCTACTACAGTAATTTCTGTATTATGCAGAAGTATAGATTGCCATGACCAAATACCCTTTGCTGTTTTGCAGAGATCTTTTTATTAGGGCTATGAGACTGCTTCAGTTGCACAGAGGCAAGAAATGAGGACCTTCTGCTTACTTCCAGCCTTGCACCCAGCATCCTCATGTACAGAATGATGAGGAGTGGAACTTCATCTCTCCAATATGCTGACTCATTTACCTCTGCTCAATTGGTACATAAGTCAGTAGCCTTTATGTCCTCTGTGAAGCATAAACCCCTCCTTTTTTTTAATAGCTCACAGGCAGCAATATTTCTCCTCCTGCAACTGGTCATGTACCTAGAACATAATCACATTCTTAGCAGCTAATTTTAGGAAGGGGAATAAATAGTGGGCTGTCAAGATTATCTGTATATCTAGAATCTTTGTATACTTTAGTCCTCAAGTGTTTGTTATTTGGCAATGTTAGAGAAATTCTTTCTTCACCTCTGTTAAGTAAGAAGACTTTCATTTGAACAGCTTATTTCTCTTAAGAAAGAGATTATAGAGAAACATCACTCAGAATTCAAGGAGGACTAGCCTGTTTCTGGCTAGATTTCACTTTCTCTGATGGGCTTATGTGTTTTATGCAGTTAATCTGAGGCCAAGCAGCCATTAAGCAGAAGGGATCTCCTCTCCCTTACATTAATTACTGAAATAGCCTTGTGCAGAGCACATTGGAGAAGGAGATATGTGCCAAGTAGCAAGTTCCTATCCCACAAGTTGCAGGATTTTAGAGAACATGAAAAAATAAATAGAAAGACAGAATATTGAGGGCTTGCATTAGCTGTAATCTTCTGAAGGACCTTAGAAAAATGGAGCCCATTTCATTCACTGTAGTCTTTGTGGAGGAAATCTCAGGAAAGATCTGGGTCACCATTGCTCAACTCCCTGTATCGGTAGTGGAATGAAGGTATTACAAGATCCCATTTAGATTTAATAGCTTTTTGTATTTGCTTTGCACCAGTTTAGCATTAGTGCAAACAGATGTACTTCTTTTTTTCTGAAAGTGGCAAAGGCCATGGCATGTTGTATGCTCCCTCTTTGCTGTTGTTTGCCTTTTATTTTCACAGCTGTAGTTCAATACAGATTTGACTCCCCCTCAGTGTTGAACCCTAAGCCAGCCTAACCAAAAGGAAGCATGTTACCATAGTAACTAAGAGGCAGAAATCACTTTTCCATTGAGGGAAATCAACTACTTCAGGAAAACTAACAAACCAAAAAGTGTACTGAAGCAACAGTTCTAGGAAGATGGTTACTATCACCTGTTGACCAGCATGGAATTCCATGTTGTACCAGAGACCAACCTGTACTTACAGGATGGAGCTGGGGTGCACTTTGTCAGCTGGAAATATGGGTAGATGTGCTGGGGCTGGCCTAAACACACATGGGGAGACTTGCCTCAAATCCTCCTTGTTCTGTTAGAAAGAGCTCCACTAGAGCTTTCCATTGGGAAATGGTGCATTATTCTACTCCAAGCACACACGATACTTGAAACCTCAGAGTTTCCCATTTCATGGTTACCTGCTGCTCAGAGTATTACCTTCATATTTCTTCCTCTGATCACCAGGCAGGGATCTCACCCAGAAGCTCTTCCTGAAGTCTCTCCAGCATTACTGCAAGGCTTGCCTTGAGGACCAGGCTTATCACTCACTGGAAGAGGGATGCAAGGCAAACCACTTTACACCTAGAGCTGTCCTTAAACATGCAGCACTCAGCCTGTTATGTCAGATAAACCTTTTCCTTATTTTTATCTACATTATAGTATTACATGGATTAAAAAAAAAAAAAAAAGAAAGAAAAAAAAAAGAGGTCTCCTCTTTCTCCTCTTAGAAATCCTCATAGATACTTCAAGACTAGTAGTTCCTGATCAAGGAGTTTTGTTTCAATATTCTGTGAGCGAAGGAGTAAGTCTGGTACTGAAATAAAAAGGAGTCTGATTTCCAAGACTAAAATAGTTTATCATCCTCTGCCCTTCTCAGTATGTTCTCAGCTTTTAGCTGTTCTTATTTTAAGGGTTGCTTGTGCATAACTGGTTTGTTGTTTACAGGCAGAGATGTAACTGTGTCAGTGGTTAAGGGGTTCTGATTCTATACCTTTATGACCTCTATTTACTGCTCCATCATATTTCTTTTCTTAGATACCTAATTGCCAGTTTGCATTGTCATTAGTTCCCTGTACCTTTTGCCTCCTGCTGTGAACTCCCTGCAGCGGCAACTTAGGAGCTGTCCTACCCATCTGAAGTTTTGTGAATAAAATTGAAGATATGTCCTCATCTGCAAGGCTTGGGCATTGCCGTGCTCTCAGTTGCATGTCAGAGAAGCAGATATTGACAAGCATGCAAAATACAAGTGCCCCAGAAACTGCTGGGAGAGACAACAGTTAGACTCTCAAATGCTAGGGGAATCATATTTTTGGTGCTAGATGGAAGACCTGGTAAGAGGAGAGCTGAATGAGTTTTGACCTCTGACTTGACAGGTTTTGTCCTTCAATTAAGATCTACACAGAGGGCATTTTTCCAGAACAAACTGACCAATAGGAAGAAAAGAGAGATTGCAGTAAAAAGAAAGAGGAAAGGATTAAATAGTAAATAAATAAATGGAGAAAACAATTATATTTTCCCTTTGAACCTTCCCCCAGATCCTTTGATCCTTTTGGAGTTGTCTCTCTGCTGAGGAAGATGAAGCAATGTCCCTTACAGATCTTTGCAGAGGTATCCGTTGTTTGGCTTGTTTATACCAGACAGCCAAATTAATTATCTCTTTTTGCTCTGTCAATATACTAGACCTAGGGAAAAGGGGAAAGAGTAGTATTCTTTATGCTAATACATCTTGATTAGTGTGTGAAACCAAAGCTTAAAATTAAGTGCATCCTATCATTTTGATGGTTGGCCTAGCTGCTATAATGAAATCCTTTTCCTGCTCTATGGCATGATGCTAAAAAATATTGTCAATTGCTTAGATTTCTGCTCAGGATTGTGTTTTCATTCCTATTCATTTGATAGTTGTTAAACAATGTTATGAGATTTTACAGAGACCAAATCCTTCACACTTGTAGCCCCACTGAGCTGGATTTCAGCTCAGTAATACAAGGGTAAATGCAAATTAGCTCCTTCAAAGGCAATGGAGTAAGTCCAGATTTACGATGGTGCAACCAGGTCACTGACATTACTATGGCTATTTCTGGGGAGTTGGGGGTGGAAAAGACAGACATTTGCTTAAACTCTCCTGAGAGGGTCTAGAAGAAATTGTGTTCAGGTTATCAGACATGATGGTTCAAGATGAAGAAGAACTGACTGCAAAGGTTTTGAAGCAAAATTTCCAGATACCCCAACAGGGAGTTTTGTGAAGATGGAAGGATCTCAGTACTATACCTAGGTCTGTTGTGAGAACACTAATGGAGTAATTGCACAGGGAAACAGGGTAACCGCTGTGAGCAAACTCACAAAATATTGAGAAGAAACAGTACACTTAATAGGTAGGAAATGCTGACTTTAGAGCACTGGTCTTTTTACTTAGCATTTTAAGATCGCTTACAACCCAGCCTAGCACTTAGATCACAACAGACCAGCCTGAGAAACTACTGCCTGGGAAGATAGCCAAGAGCCAGGAAAATTAGTGAAGGGAAAAAACACATTCTGTGAATGTTGAGCTTCAAAGAAGGTATGCTCTAGCCTGATATTTTTACAGTTTCCATGGGACTGATATCCATATCCTTAAAGCAGTAAACTTTTATGTGAACAACAGTTACTTCTAGATGAGAAGTGAAAGGCTTTGCACCTCTGGTTCCCTTTGCTTTATTTCCTCCTGTTCTCACTTCTCTCCCCACCCTAGTAACAGGTTATACCAACCTACAGCAATCTAAGAATACTGAATATGAGTTAAAAGCTATGAGTTCTTGTGGGTTTTTTTGGTTTTGGTTTTTTTTTTTGGTCATGGACTGCGTATTTAAAAATCAAATATAGATTGGGTGTTCTGCAGCGCTGTTTATTACTAAGCTATTCTCTAATCATAGAGAAGACTGTACAATTAGCTTGGCAATAAACAGAACTGTAGTGCACTAAATGCTGTAAAATTAGAAAATTCTAGAGGGATTTAGTTCTGCACCTTATTAGCCTGCCAAGATGAATAGTTGTATGCATTTTTTAAATAAAAACACATGCCATTACAAGAGTAGAGCTTGGACAGAAAAAATCTCTATAACTATATTGCATAAAAATTACTCAGAAGGGTGTAGTGTCCTCTGAAGATGCAATGCTGTACTTCATGGAGCTTATGCAGTTGGCTACAGGAGAATTCCACTTTGGATAGCAAACATAATTTTAGGAATGGAGTTAGAGGATAAAGCATAGGACTGCCTAGTAGGAATGTTTGTATTGGTTAGTATCCTGTAATAAAACAGGGGAAATAAACTGCAATAATGTGACTGATCAAGTTTCAACTTACTGCCCAGAGATATTAATTTATCTGTCCTGTAATGTAAATCAAATAATGCTATAAATCAAGAACTATGAAATGTGAATAAAAGGAGCCTAGGTCATACATCAGTGTTTTGTGAAGTATCTCAGCTGCAAGTTGCTTCTTAAAGAGAAATATCTGAAGTACTACCTCAGTTGAAAGGATTGAAAGTCCCTCTAAAGCAGTGTAGCATTAAACCTGTTTTTACTTTTGTAAATTCAGGGGTTTATGCATTAAATTTGATTGCATCCCAAAAAGTTTGGCCAATGAATAGTCTTAGGGTATTAGGAAACTGAGGTATTTTACAGCTATAGGAAGGTGCATGCAGAATACCTGAAACTTCAGAACGTAGAAGAAGGGGATAACTCTTGCAAACTTACTAGAATTGGCAAATTATCCTCCCACTGGCATTGAAAGATTGTGCTACCATGACCAGTGAAGAGTAAAGATTCTTGAAATAAAAAATAATAAAACCCATTCCCATTCTTGCATGGGTCATAAGAAGGTGAACACATCGGATGCTTAAACACAGCAGAAGTTGTCTACTCTTAACTGATACATTGCTTTGCAGCAGAGAAACCTCACACAAAGGATTTTATAATCCTATTTTCTATAAAATATGTGATTGGTTTTATGATAATTTTACTTTATTTTATTGCTTTCATTTGTGCTCTTTTAAGACATTTTCAGCAATTTTTTTTGCCAGCAAAGTAGTAAAAAAATAATAGAGTTATATGGTTGCTGAAATTATTTCTGTTTGCGTAGGTTTATAAGTTATATATTTTGTCACACAAATGATTATTAATTTATTACCTTAAATAGAAGGTGACTGAAACAATTAAGAGAACCCTATTTGAATGGCTTTATTATTTTTTTTAAAGCCCTGAACACAAAAAGGACCAATCAAGGACGTTTATAGAAATACATCCTTTCTCTAGTAAAACAAATTATAAAAAGGTAAGAAAATAATACAATTATAATACAATATAATTATTGTAAATAAATAGTTATAATAATTATTATATTAATTATATTTTTATGAAATTACCAACAATAACCTAAGAAAATTAATCTAGAAAACTAGGCAGCACTATTATTTCTGATGATCAACAGGATGCAGGGCTAGTTTCAGATATGGTTCCGCTCATATCCAATGCCAGCGAGCTTCTCCTGGTGTGTAGCACAGCCCCTTCCCACTTTTCCCTGCCTTCAGTACAGATGTTTTGCTGTAGGTAAGCTACAGTAGCTTTATGCCCACTGAAGGTTGTCCATAGTGAGATTAATCTCTAGAGAATTTGTTCCATTTTCAGTGTCTGTTCTTTGCAAGAGCCCAAAGGGGATGGAGCAGGCCAGAAACTGGAGTGTAATTTTAGACACTTCAATATGAAAGAGATGCATAAAGTTCCTGCTACAATACACAGCAGTGATCCCAGAGTTCATTGGACAGATGTTTGGACAGCTGTGACAAATTACAATTAAAACCTAGTTCTTTTACCTATGCACAGCTTTAGTCTTAGGTAGATGCCTTCCCCAGGCTTCTCTGCTTCCTGTGGTGGGCTCTGACCCCCTGCCCTGACCACACACCTCCAAGGAATCACCTGGGTTTGCAAGTGCTGTTAGAAAAAAGGCCCTGTACTGTCCTCCTACCTAAAGTTTTCTTGTGATCAGTTGTTGCATGCACCAAACCAATAAGAAAATACCAAAGGCTGGGGTATTTAGGCTGGCTAGGTATGTCCAGTGGTGTCATTTTAATGAACACAGCTGTGGAGAAGGAGTCTCTGTACTCAGTCTCTCCCCTTCCCTAGCAAACTCTATGGGCAGCAGCCTTTGATCTACTCTTGATGCAAACACTTAGGTTGTAGCACGATGTCTGCAAGAAAGAAGTGAAAGGGATATTCCATTACATTACACAAGCTAGCATTTTTCTTCTTTTTTCTTATATGCCACAGTGGAAACCGTCTACTCTGAATTTGTTATAGACTTCAAAAAATTCTGGTACAGCAATGAGAGCAGAGAGGAGCCTGTTGCAAACCACTATCAGAGGGTTTCTATTTTTACTATTTTACTGGCCAACTCGCCATGCATATTTGGCATGTAATCAGTCACATTTGACATGACAACCTTTTTCAGATAAATGTTTCTTTCCTACCGAGGAAGAGCTTTGGTATGTTCAGACATTCAGACACTCTTTTGTTCTTGAATATTAGTCAAACTTGATCACATTTAAACTTAGTTGCTGATGACTATTGTCAGAACAGGTGAAACGTGTCAGAAACAAAGCCTGTGGCTCCTGACTTGTTAGAAATCAGCATTCAGCACTGCTGTGCTCCACTGCCTGGAGGAACTTGTGCTCTTTTAGAGTAATTGAACTCCAGTGAGGGGAAAGCCACTTGCCATAGAGAAGTGTAGAAATCCTCCTTCAAGGTGGTCATCATAATTTGTTGGCCCTTTGCACCTCAAAAGCTCAAGACTGAAGTGGTTATTTTTTTCTTTTCTTAGAAACTGAGCCCAGTACAAACAAAGCAGCTGATTGTTTGGCAAGAATGTCAGCTGGGCAGGCATACCTTGTCAGGACTTGGTGAAGAGTTTGCCTGCTTAATACATAAAGAAAATCCCTTAAAGAAAATATCTTAGTTTTTATCTGTGGTTTGAATTACCATTGAGCTCAGTCCTATTGTCTTTTCCTTCTTTGCCAAGGAGACACTCATGTTTAATTCCCACTTAATTTAATGGGCATTTGATCTGTTCAATCAATCTGAATAAGGAAGGCAGGATTTGGTTCAGTTACTTCAAAGGTTAAAATCCTCCTCAAATTTGTAACTAATTTTGGAAAGCAATTCCATATAGATCTCAGAACAGACCAACAAGCATGATATTTTGTTTCAGCTTTTGGATACCAGTGGGTTTTCTTTGTTTGTTAAAGGATTAGAGCATCTGAAGTAAAATGATGCAAAGAAGCAGTGCTGTTCTTCATAGGCCCAGCACAACTATCGCATTAGCAAACTTTCCAATTAACCTATGATCCACAGCTTGATGCTGCAGTGATCACTCAAAGATGTTGCAGCTGTCCCAAAGGAATCTTGAGTGTCTAAAGTGCTAGATGCATTTATCACAGAGTCTACTTTCTACCATGCCAGGTACTGTCATAAGTTCATTCTGCATCTGCATTAATGGCTGGTTTAGCTAAAATGCATACTCAGGCTGAGTGGTCTCTGGAAAACCTGACAATAAGTGAAAACATTCTCTGTGATGTGGGGTGCAAATGCACACGTCGTTGCTGCTTTAGTTTAGAAACAGCTCAGGCAGAAATCGATATACGAGTGAGGCAGAAGGTAGGTGTCAGACAAGATGAATAATCTTGTTCACCTGCCTGTACCCCAACCCAAAATCATTAACACACTTGGCTGCAAATCTTGCATCTGTTTTTTAAAGATTTCAATGCATCATTAAGCAATCCTTACGTGTGAGGTACCAGCTTAAGTTAGCTTTTGTTTAAAGAGAAACAGTCTGCTGGGTTCCACTTAGGCATTTTTGTACTCCAGAAGCTGCAGAAAACATAGGTAAAACCCCATATTTGTGTCTTGAATCCTGCATTGCTCTTAAAGGAAGGATATAATGAATTATGTACAGCACAAGAAAATGGGATGTTCCTGTTTGGCACTTCTGGGCTGGGTAGGGAACAGAGTCAGCTGGAGTAGCCCTTTTCTGTAACAGCCCTCTTCTGGAACAGTATGTTGGATCTAGGATCTTACTTGTTCTGTTCTTACAGACATTGTGTCTAAACCATTTGAGTGAAATCAGAAAAAAAATAAATATTCATGGTCAACTTCAATTTTTATTATTTTTTTTCCCTGTGGTGAAGCAGGCACAAGCAGCCATTGCCATGTTGAAACTGCTGTTTCCCTAGTACTTTATTATCAATACTTGAATTATCTGATGAGTGCAGGAAAATTCTTCCAGTGCTTGAACTCCAATGTTGCAAATGTATCAGGTCACAAAAATAACAACATTCCTAACTGGAAAGCACCTTTTCTTTTCATTATTTTTTTTTTTTAGTTGGGGTTTGATTATGTCAGCTTCGTAGTAAGAAATTTAAGAAGTATTGCCCTCAGACCAGTGAGATGCATATTGAGTGACATTTAGAAATAGTTTTAACTTTTTCACTTTTTGAAACTAAATTCTACTGTTAGGAAGTACCAGGTACATATTTTTTAATATCTCTAGTCTTATACAGTGGATTTTGATTTAAGAACCTAGTAACTGCAGAATACTGTGAGCCCAGTTATCCCTGATGCAATTCAACTGAAGTAATGAAAATTGCTTTGGAGATTAACTTGTGGCTAGGTTTGATATCACTTACCACAGAGCATCTGCTAAAGGTTAATTTTATTTTATTTTATTTTTTTTGCTATTACATTATTTTTACAAATATGAGAAATACTTCTGTTTCCTTATTAACATATAGAGCATGCAGCAAAGTTGTACCAACTGTGAATCTGCACTGGCTGAATTTTGGACCTTAAAGACAGAACTTCAAAAAAATTTAGTTAAGGGATTCTGTAATGCTAAAGACATGAGCTTTGAAGACTTACATCTAATATGGCAACGTGATCATGTGTTCTTAATTCTCACTGCAAAACCCAGCAAATTTAAACTACTTTGCCCTCTTGAAATTCAGCATCTTCTTGCCAAAGAAGCTATCAGGAGAAACTAAACAAGTGTCTTGGAATGCACTGAGTTGTTTAAAGTCCATCAGGCTTTCTCAAGACAAAATTATTTCCTTACTTCACCGGAGAATTTATAAGTAGCTAAGAGGTAAATATTTATGAGTTCACTGCCAAAGCTCGTAAGATACTACAGAGAATGGAGAGACTTCTGTTAAAGAGTGAAAAAAAATTGGTTTGCCTTTTCTGTTTTGAACATGATGACATAGTAGAAATGGTTATAAACTAAAAGCTGTGAGGTGAACATGGACATCATAGGAGCATGGACAAGGTACTGAGGTAATTACAGTTCTTATCAGTGTTTGTTATATTAATTCTTGTATAAAAAATTGTCATTTAGTTCTAAACCAACACCTCTGGCTAAATGTCTAGATCTAACAAAGATAAGAAAGCTCACAAGTGAGCCAGTAGATTACATTAGTGTAGAGTGTACTTGTAGAGTGTAACTGCCCTACATTAGATAATTTCACTTTTCTTGGTTGACAGGCTATGTACTCCTTTCTGTAAGCCCCTGTAGCGCATGAAAGGAGGAGATGAAGTGGTATTGAAGGTGAGACAATGGCTTCCCTAAGCACAGAAACTAATGAAGTCTGGTTTTCAATCATAATTAGTTGATTTTTTAATAGATTTTAGAAGTTGTTAATTTAATGTGATGTTTTTGCCATTGCAGTGTTATTTATTTTCTATTGAGAAAACTGTAGAAACTAAATTATTTTAGGGATTCTTTTTCCATATTAGGTTGAATGTGGCCAGGATATGAAAACAGTATTGAAGGAATGGAAACACACAAGTACACATACACAGCTTGTACTTGAAGGCTGGTTTCCACACAAACCAGTCGAAGAAACAAAAAACTCTAGGAGATAATTTTTAGCCTACAGGTTGGGTACAAGGAAGGGAGGAAGAGTGATGTCCACAGTTCATGCACCAAAGCTTATGTGCACAGGCTACAGCCAAAACCTGGTACACGTGGCAGGAACTTGTGATGCAAACTTCAGCTTTATCAAGACTGCAGGAAATTACCCACATTGAGAAACCCCAGTTGATCAGGTGCCTACATTAGGCACCTAGCTAAAGTATAACAGTTCTGCCCTTTGGGTCAGGTGTCTAAATTTAATTCCCTGAAATGCTAAATGCAGCAAGGGTTCTAGGGTTTAATAGAGCCAGGGCCCAACAAAGAGGAATCAAAAAGTGGCTGGGGCATAGGAAACCATGGGAGGCACATCACAGTCCTAAGGTTAGACATAGTTTATCAGCATATTTTCCCCATAGAAATGGAACAATCAGAAAAGGAAAAACATATATCACAGTATGATACAAAACCTGTAGCTTATTTTTTTTTTATTCTTATATTATGTAAAATGAAAGTTCCTTGCCTACTGTAAGCTGAACTTTAGCTACCTTTGGTTTATTGAAAATTTTCTTTTGTCTGACGTTGAAAGAGATGTCCAACTTGCTTTTTGTATTTAAAGCAATATTTTTTTTTGGAGCTAGTTATTTTATAATCTGAGTTAATGATGACTCATTCAGTTTACCTTTCTAGAGCATTTTGTGCTGAAATTATTACCAAGGTAATTAAATGTTTCTTAGTAGGCAATAATAAAACAGAATAACTTCTAGCAATTATGAAGGCCTTAGAACCTGAAGTTGAGATCAGCTAGGAAAAGAAAAGGTTGAATTTAGAAAGTAACACATTTTCTTGAAGTACATTCTTGCCTCTGTGCCCTATTTCAGTAATAACATTTTGGCTAAAACTTTTTTTTTTTTTTTTTTTTTTTTTGTGACAGCAACATTGTCTGTATTTTAAAACTGAGCTCCTTTACTATAAATTTAATATCTTGTTTAATATTACAACTTCCCCACACTTAGATGATTTTATTGCATATTATATTGCACACTTAGGAGAGATTTCTGTGACTGCTTTGATAGATCTGCTTTGAAAGATCAATGATTCTTTTATGATTTTGCAAAAAGCACAGTGTTCTGGGTTTATGCTTTGCCCAGTAATTCTGCTGATTTAAGTAGTGAATTATCTTAACAAAGAGTATATACAAAGAAAAGTATTATAATTGGATAAAATTTCATTTTAAATAATTGTGTTAGCTAGATATATGATAAATAGCTATACATGTTATTTATAGTATATACTGAATAGTGTCTAGAGCATAGTACAACATACTAAAATCTGTTATATATAATATACTCTATTATATATAATAAGTACTATATACGGCATGTTTCTATAGGTATGCTATATAACTATCCAAATAGCTAACAGAAGTATCTACAACTAAAAGCGCGTATATATTTTACTATCTATTTTTATTTCAATTGGAATTTAATTTTTCCTGTTGAAAGGAACAAAGGCAGACAAGCAAGTTTTGTTAAGACATTTTAAGAACATCTTAACGTTTAAGAGGTTTTGCTAATTTTTTATTAAAAACTTACTAAATTTAGCAAAATGGAAAAAAATAGATAATATGTTGGATAACTATGATATTTCCTTCAGAGCGTCCAGGTGGATTTCAGCAAAAGAGTGGATACAATAAGGGATGTTGTGATATTTTGCTGGTTCCACTTGAAGAACAGCAAGTGCTGAGAGATTCTTGCTTCTGGACTTCAGTGGAAGAGGACATCTGTCTGTGTGCTCAACTTGATTTAGTCCACCACTGACTCTTTAGACTGTCCTGAGACCTAAACTGTCCGTCTTTTGGATTTGGTCTCTGCTGTTGTCAATTTGTTCAATCTTTTGGTATCTGCTGGATGAATACTTGACAAGGCTGAGACCATATAACATCTTCCCTAAATAACAGGATGGCTCTGCTTCTGCTGGCAATGGGAGGTGGTGGTGTATCCCAGCACCAGAGGTCCCTGTAGGTACTTCTCAGGAAAGTCTCAGCTTTGTGTCCCTCCAGACTGCCCTGGCACCCTCCTGACCCCAGCTGCCATAGCAACCTGCTATCTGCTGCCTGTGTAGTTTCCAATCCCCACCAGCACAAGCCTCCTCACTGGACTTAACACTGCAGACAGGGAGCTAAACCAGTTAATGTTGCAGTTCCTCATGGTTAAGTTACAGCAGTGACTGAAGTTGTTCTCTTTCATATATGCTTGCAGTTTGGCTCAGAAATTGGTGGACTCATTCCCATTTGGAGGCAAAAAAAAAAGATGGCCCAAAGCATTTCAAGGCTGCTACCTGGCTCCAGGTTTTGTGTACAGACATAGCACAGAACAAGCAAAACTTTTCCCCTCTCTATTCCCTCCACAAGGTTGGTGGAAATCCTTTGTTCCACCTAAAGTCCTTTCTGTAGTAATTTATATTCTGTTACTGTGATGAGGATGCTGGAGTGTACCAAAGTGGTGAGAAATACTGCCATAGGCATCAGCCCAGAGGAAGGCAGGGGTGGATGGGAGGAAGTGTTGATGCTGCAGGTCCACTGTCTTCCCTAGTTGCTTCATTCTGAGGATGCAGGTTTCTGTGAGCGGGAGGAATGAACTGGTTTAAGGTCTACTCAGACAACTAAAAGATTTAGATTTACTATTTCTGTCCATAATCTGGTGTGAGGATTACAAGGGAAGTGGGAGATTGTGTGGAAAGGAGTGGGAGGAAAATTCTGTGCAGAACGTCACCTCCCCAGCATTCTTCCTTCGTAGGCTCAAATACCAGGGCTGTGGAGAGATGTTTCGGAGTGATCGGTTTCCTGTGGCTTGGCTGTGGCAGCTGACTATGTGTAGTTTCACGATTTGGTGAAATCCAATTTCGGTGAAACCATCTTCACCATTACGGTGTGGAGAGAGAAGTTCATATATCAGGTACCTTATGCCCAAGATTGAAGGCTACTGCATTTTCCATGAGGCAACTCAAGCTGTTCTGTAGCACAGGGCTTTTTGCAACATGCTATTGACTTTATAAAAGCCCTAGCAGCTTTGTTCCAAGTACTGTCCTCTAGACCTTCTTCTTTCAAGCTATATACAGCCCTATTGTAAATCAATGTCCAAAACCACTGCAGCAATGCTACTTTATTCTGGAGGGGCCATTTTGTAGAAAAGAGGCACTGAAAAAAAGAAATAATTTTAAAAAAAAGGTGTACAGAATTTTCTAAAGGCATCATTTTGAGCCTTTTCAATCAATCAGTCAGATTATTCACTTCATAGTACAGAAACACAGATTTGTTATTCAATTAAAAAAAAGGAAAAAAAAAAAGATTGCTACTTTACTGCTGTATAGAAGGTAAAATGAATTGCCATGGAATTAGATGGTGGCATATAAACCTTTTATGTAAATCAGGAGAAGAGGTTAAGTAGTTGTAAAAAAGCCTTTAGCCCCAGGAAACATGAAAAGTAGACTGTTTCAGATTATGTGTTCCAGATTTTTAAAAGTGCAATTTATCTGTAGCTTTGTTTAAAATAGATGAGGGTTTTGAAATACATGAATCCAGCAGAATGAAATCAGGGTCTTTGAGATAAAAATTTAATAATGGGAAAAGAAAAAAAGCACCCTAAATAATATATGGAAATGTCATGGATATTTGAACATTTTTTTGCACAATATATGGTACATAGGGTTGTTTCCTACAACACAAGGTTATATTTTGGGGTTTTTTTTGTAAGCATAAGCATAGCTGAGAAGGAACAGCCATGAGATGGAGCAGAAGTTAGCATCCCCTGTTCTTCTCTTCAGTAACTGTAGAAAGTGTGTTTTGCTAACTGTCCTTACTAGGCATGAATGAGTGTACAGGCTCTAGGTCCAGAAGATCTGGGGCATGGTCTGTCTATTTATATGTGTAAGCAATCATGAAAATACAATTTTAGACACAATTCTCTTACTTGTGCATCCTTACTAATATCCTTTTACTAGATTTTAAGGCGTCTTTGGCTAGCTGTGGCTGTAATAATCAGCTTATTTTCCATTATTTTCAAATAAAAATAGTAATTGAATAATAGTATCTCTGAAGTTGTGATAAAAGCTATGGCCAAGGATGTAGCATATGGCAACAGTTTCCTTATTTCTGTATTTGGAGGATGCAGAGGGAATGTACACATTTGCCATTTGGTTTAGAAATGCTATCTCAAAATAATGTTCTTTCTGTGGATATAATGCATGTTTTGGAACTGTATTGTGTTTTTTAAGCACCTGCATCACATAATTCTGCATTAAACCAGTGTAAATTTGGGTCAATTTCATTCACACATCATAACACAGAATGTAGAGTGATCTTAACAAAATACTTATAGTATGGTGCTGTATATCTTAATGCAATCCCTGTATTTACATTTCATTTAGCTGTTATCCTGGCCTTAGAGAAATCTCTTTTGCCCAAGAAGGTGCAGTTTCTGTAACAAATAGGATCACAAAATCTCAAAAAGAGTCAAGTGTAAAAATATTTATAGAAAGAAAACATAACTGTCAGGTTACCATTATCAAGAATATTAACCTAGAAAAGCATTTTGTACCCAAATAAAACAGTTATTAAGCACTGGGGCTCTGCATATGATGGCAAAAGCAAATTAAGGTAGAAGAACAGTCTTTTGATCAAGGCAGTGAACGGACAGCAAGTACAAGTTCATGTCTTGCTCTGCTGCAGACTCTGCATTTATGTGTGCTGTCTCTGCTCTGCTTACTTTTTCATGTACCGAGACTGATAGCATCTAAACTGCACACTGCTTAGGATGGGAATATCTTTTTCTTCTGCAAATTGGTGCCTAGTGCAGCAAAGTCTGGACCCTGTAGTATCGTGGCACAATGGTAATGCTGCATGGGTTGGCTGAAGCACATCTCAACCAAAATATTTCTGAATTTAGCATGTGTTCACAATGGTGTGCCATAGTTTCCCTGCACTATACAACTGCTCAGAAGGTTTTTCAGACAAAGATTTTCCGATTGGAGAGATCTGCCAGAAGTGAATTAAAGGAGTTCATGAGAATACATCATCCACATATCACCCTTCAAGGTGCTTTATGAAAATATTTTGCTATGAAAGGCACAAAAAGGCTTTCCTTCAAAGTCACCATTTGCTCTTTTGCACCTTTAAAAAAAGTTTGATCTGTATAAACTCAAGCTATTTTATAATGTTGGTTCGTGAAAAACTTGGAGTGTTTTGACATCTTGCGTTGACTTGTGATTAAAGAAAATAAAAAAAAATATTTGCATTTCCTCTCCAATCTATGTCCCACTTTTCAACCAGTGCTACTGCACAGTGTCCACTGAGATCACCATTTTAATGAAAATGCATTCAAAGCATTAATTTCACTGTTATTAATTCAAAAAACCTCTCAGAGGTTCTGTATTCATAAAAGAAGAATCTTCTTTGGCTCACCAATATATAAATGTAATCCTTCTAATACAGCAGCACTGAATAATAAGGAGCCAAAAGCTACAGATCTAATTACTGGGCATCAGTGGCTCAGGAGTCTTAAAACCTTGACTCTGAATAAACAATCCAGACTTCTATTATTAAAATATGACAACTACTTCTTGCAGCAAACAAACCCTGCATCTTCTTACAATAAGGAAATGCATCTTTATGAAAAGATTAATTAATCTGATTATGTAACAGCATCTTTGTGGCCTAAAAATGTCCAACCAGAACCAGTCCTCCTATCACTAATCTTTACACTGAATTCTAATCAGGGTATGATAATAAGAAAAGGAGAAGAGAGCTGTCTATCAATACATTTTGAGAGATGGGTCTTGCTGACTTCCCTTCAGGGAAGAAAAAATTCAGAAATTTTATGCCCAGCTCCACCACTGCGTGTCTGAGAAAAAGATGTGTAGGGTGGTGTTTTCAGAAGTGCTCATCAGCTGGCTGGTTTCAGTAGACTCAGCAGACTCAGCTCTTTCAGTGGTAACTCGGCTGGGCCACTGACAAGAGCTTTCTGAAGTCTTTCCCTTCCCTGCTGCCTGTGGACCAAAACACTCCCCTAGCAGGATGCAAAAGAAACCATTACAGGAAGGAAATCTATCTTTGGAGTTTCAAGCCCTTTACCTCCCTCCCCACTTGTGACATACAGGAAAAGAGTTTATGTCATTAACCTAAGAGGCAAAGGACTGAAATTGTGTTTTCACTCACAGCCTTTGGTGGAGGCTGGGGAGGAGGGTGACCAGAAAGACCAGACCAAAAGGAGAGCAAGTTGCAGGCTTCGTTTCACCTTGGGGATCTGTCATGGTTTGACTCAGGATCGACAATTAAATGGGCAAGAGTAAGAGACTTGGCTGGATTGAAAACTAAATTAAACAGCTTTAATTAAATATTAATCACAACAGAAATTATTAACAAATATATACAAGTATATTCAGCCATATGCAGAACCCCTGTCAACTTCCTCTACCTCCAGCTACTCCCCTGGCATCTCCTGAGCTGTGAGCAGTTCTGAAATCTCCTGTAGCTTCCAGAGAGAGCAGCAGAGCAGACAGGAGCTGAGGGGAGAGTTGTGAGTGTCAGGAATGCAAGGGCCTGGGGATAAATGGTGATGGATAGATGGAGTCCTCCTTAGATGCTGGGCAAGGATGGAAGAAGGGAGAAGAGGAAGAATGGCTTGGCTTGACTTCTGTGATCCCTGAATTTATACCAAGAGCTACATAGATATGGATGGAATAATTTTGTTGGTCAGTTTTGCCATCTCTCTAGTCTGTTCCTACATGAGGGTTGTGGATATCCTTTTGCTCTTTTAGTGTCTGAAGCAGAAGATTCAACAAGCCGAGCAAAGTGTCCTTGGTCTTTCAGCAGCATCTATAAACATTCAGGTGTTATCAGTCCACTGGCTGGAAAACTTGCTGCTAATTTCAGCAAGTGTGCTGCTTAAAAGAGAGTTCCCTGACCCAGAAAAATAAATAAATAAATAAAAAAATCAGTAACGCAAAATTGGCTTCATCCTCGCTCAAACCAGGACAGAAACCTTGTTCAAGTGCCTGGCACCACAGCTGGCCTTGGGGCTCACTAGGAAAGGGGTTTGTCTAGCCTCCAAAAGCACCTCAGGAAAGGTGAAGGGCATTTGATCTTACTAGCTTTTCTGGTCCTCTCTGATTCTAGGCAGCTTCTTTTTTTCCAAATGCATTCCTAGACTTTGACAAAGCCTACCACTGATTAATGAGAAGATAGGAGGGTAATCATGGGAATAGCTTGCCTTGAGGTAGTGCATACAGTAATAGCTTTCCATGTCTGAATGCTGTTACTCACATTTCTTGGTGGGGCATGAGCAGATTCTGTGTAAATCCTTAGATTTCTGTCATGTGAATTGAAATAAATTCCATTTACCTAATTCTCAAAGAGAAACCTGATTTCCTAATTTTGAAGATATCTGTCAACGAGATGCTAAAAAGAAAGGAAATACACCTAGTAAAAATTAGAGTAGTCATCTCCAGGCTGTTTCGTTTGGGAATTTAGAAACATTGGGTCCAAGCAGGCACAGAAGAAGTACCAGTTATAATACAAACACAGGCGCCTGGAATCAGAAGATTGTAAACATGGGGAAAACAGAGTCAGGCTTGTAGCACATGCTGATTTTAAGGAGTGAAGCAAAGAACAATTGAATAGGTATAAATGGGGAGTGACTGGATTTCAAAAGAATGAGGCTGTGCATCAGGGTAAGTATGTCTTAAATTAAGGCGGTTTTCCATTCAGATTGAATGAATCCACTACTAGTTGCACAAAGCAATAAAAATTTTAACTGGAAAAAAACATAGAATGAGCACTCAGCCTTTTACTTAATATGAGAAAATAATTAATTTGGTCCTTGTTGTATCAAATCAAGTGACTAAAATCACCTTTATTTCAATGGTGCTGAATAAAGCCCAATGTCAACAATAGACAGTAATATCCAAAGTGCCCTAATCCTGTAGGCACATCTGAATAACCTACCATTTCAGCAGAGGAGACTTACAAAAGAAATAGGCAATAAAAGACTAATAATTCAAATGTAGCCATTCAGTTGAATTTGTAATGGGAATGATTAAAACCATTCAGATTAGATTTGAGGAACTAGTCTTTATTGAGGAGCTATATAAGAGAAACAGTGGAGAAATATGGCACCCTGGTGAGGAGCTGAATCCTTCTCGTAAGGAGAAGTCATGTCTTATAAGCCTATTGGAGTTGTCTAAATGTTTAGGGTGATTGGGTTGATGTAGTCCAGCTGGATTTCCAGAATATTTTGCATTAGGTATGAAGTCTCTTAGGATGAATCGTAGAATCATAGAAACTCTTAATGAAACCTTGCAGCAATAGCATAGCAGAAAGATATTTGCATGCATTAAAAATTGTAAAATAACTGTTACCAGAGGATAGGAGTAAGTGAATAATTCGGCAGTGAAGACAGACAGTGAAGAGTTCTGTGGGATCAATGCTAGGATCTATGCTGTACAATATATCCATAGACAATCTGGGAGAGGTGATGAGCAGGGAGATGAGCAGCTTTGCTGATAATACTGATGTGGGAGAGTAAAAAAGTCAGGTTAAGAAACGCTGGCAAAAGATCCCATGATCTTAATAATAACACAATAGCAAGTGAAATTCAATGTAACTCGTGGGAAAGGGTAAAGACCCACAACACTTCAGTTTATGAGAGCTCTATGTTTACCGGTGACACTAGTGAGTTTGTAATAGAGAGTTTTATGAAAATTTCTGGTAAGTGCCCAAAAAAAGTTAATCTAGCATTAGAAATTATGAGGAAGAGAACAGAAAACGTAACAGAGAACCATTTCCCATCTTTGAATACCACACTGGTCCCTGCATTTCAAAGGATGAAAGAAACTGAAAGAAATCAGAAATGGCAACAGACCCATCAAAGTAATTGGAACAACTCCAGCTGAAGGCAGGATGATATAGACAAGAATCCTTCAGGCTGAAAAAAGAGATGCCTGAGGGACATAAACCAATGAGTGACATGGTAGAGTGGATAGTGGATAGTTCACAGTTTCTTCCCTACAAGAGCAAAGAGACATCAAATAGAGCTAACAGAAGCCAAACTCAAAAGAAATGAAATGTTTTTCATGCAATCAGTAACACACCTGAGGAAGTCCTTGCCACAGCATGTTGTGAATGCTGATAGTTTACAGGCATTTGGGTGAAGATGGCATGAAGAGAAGTCTGTGGAGGGATGTTCAGTGCCCAGAAACCAAGTCTGGTTCAGGAATCCCCAAAGCTGCAAAAAGCTGAAGGGTGGGAGAGACTCAGGGGATGACAGCATATGTTCATCCTGTTCTTCAGGCATCTGCATTTGACCATTGGTGGAAACAGAATACTCAGTTAACTGGATCTTTTGTCCAATCCTGCATGATTTGCTTGTGTTCTTCTGTAATATTATATCAGTAGCAGGGCAAAGCAACTTCTGGTTGCAGGCTATGCTACATTTGGTGGTTCAAGGCAAATCTATACCTTGAACAATATCAGTCTCAAAGTCTTTGTGAAGCTCCTCTGGCTAAAACACATATCCAGAGCAGTTCACAGAGAAATATTGATCTAGCAAACAAAGCAAACCCTGGCATCTCATCTTGTGCCTTGGAGAGTTGTCCATCAGATGGGTATTGAACTAAAATGCTGAGCCACTATTTCCTAAACATACAGTTTCTGTTGGACCCCATCTGAGTGTGATAGATATAGATAATACTGTAGTGACCGTGCTCTAATTTGTAAATCTTCTGATGTCTTGGCAGCAGGACTGAATAGTCCAAGTTAAAGATTTGTAAAAATACTATGCATGCAATAAAACTGTAACAGTTAACTTTTAGGGGTGGATTGTTGGTTACTCTGAAGCTGCTTTATACATCACTGGCAATATAACAGGAATTACGGTGAGTGTAAGTTATCCTTTTACATCCACTTAAGTCTCTTTTATGCTGCCAGTGCAATGTAAAACTGCCTTAGAATAGTAAGCAGCAGGCTGTTCCAGTTTAAATCTGCCATTGTTTGAGAGAGGTAGTCCCTGCCTGTTTGATATCAGAGAGGAAAAAAGTACAAGGGGAATGGTAGGAGAATAAACTTGTCATTGATGCAGCCCATAAAAGCATGCTGCAGAGCTACTTCCTTGATTTTAGGTGACAAAGAAGAATAAACTGAAACAAATGACACAGAATAATGTTCCTTAGATTTGAGCTGTTTCAACAATAATTTGTTGTCTATCAGACTCATGAGGCTTAACTAATGCTTTGTGAACTATATCAACTAGGATACCCTTTTTCTTCAAATATCTTTTCCAGTTGATTAGCCTGTAACTAAAATGTCTCTTGGGTAAGCTACAAATTCTAGAAGCCCTAATAAACTGACTAACCAGTAATCTCTTCCCACTGCCACACTGTTTTCTCTTTTGTAATTTAGGGGCAATTATTCTTGTCAGTATAGTTTTTCTATTAACCTTCCTGCTGTAAATTTTAAAAGTAGTGTAGTATTACACATATCAGCTGAATTATGCATTTAAATGCAGGTTTCCTCAGCCAGCATCATAGAAATAATCAGTTGAGTTGCTTTTTGGCTGGTTTTAATTTTTAAACATATGTTGTTAAAAGATACCAATTAGCTGAGAGACATAAACCATCTTTTTTTACTATAACATAGGTGCAGTACCTATGTGGGCTTCTGGGAAAGCAAGTAACAAGAACTCACCTCTAACTGCAGTAGACTATCACCATAAAAAATCAAGCCTTGCACCTTAGCAACTCTTCATCCTAGCATCGCTTGAAACAATAGGCAAAGCCTTTAGCCTGCAGAGACTGAGAGGGAAGTAATTCTAATATATAAGACACATGCACTGTCATTATCATTAGCAAGCATGCTGGATTATTCATGAAAGCTCTACTTACAGATAAAGCAGGCATTTGCCACTTATTCCTTAGTGTAATTTAACTCAACACATCACTTTTTATGTTAACCTTGTGGAAGGTATTTTGATATTCATTGGGTTTTTTATTAACATATTACTAAAACTCTGTATCCATTTGCACCTACCTATCCAGCACTGGGTTGCAGAGCCATCCATCAGGGACAATATAGATGCCTATGTTATGGGAAACCTTGCAAGGATTACCTAAATGTGGACTCTAGACTTAGCTGGAAGTGTGTTTGGACGACAGGCTCTATAGGGCTACCCACCTTCAGCAAAGAGCAGGGATACTGTGACACCCAGCTTGCAAATATTGCTTCAGACAGTGTTTTCCAGGAAAGGAAGCATTATTGTCAGACAGCACTCCTTCCCAGGCTTCTCCTCCTGCACCACTATCTCCCTTCTTCCTTAGGACTCCTCAGGAAGTCATGGTGCAGAGCTGTGTTCTGCCACTGCTGCTCCTGGTCATTGCTCCTCTGTACCGTGTTACTGATCCCCTGCAAATCCTGCGTCGGATGACGAAGGTGAGGCACTACTCATCATGGCAAAGGATGACACCATTTGCTTCCCTGTGCTGCAATCTTCTCTGCAGAGGTGGAACAAACAGGTCTTTATGTAGTCATTTATGTGGTTTTGAGTAGGCATGGTCCAGTTACAACATATGGTTTGCGTTTAGCTGAAGAACAAATAAAAGGAATACTTGATAGCAAACTTGCCTTGTTCATGTGGATGGGACGAGGAAGGAATGGAGATGTTAGAGAAAGATTATCTGTCTAGTTTTTATGCTAAAGAGGCAACGAGATGTTTAAATATGGCTGCATCTTCAAATTATGGTCAGTGAGGCAGTGGTAAAATGAAGTGTTGTCTACACTTGAAACATGGTGTTTTGTGGTGAGGCAGGCAGAAGTGGGTCGTTTCTATTTTGCCAAACTGGGGGGAGGCTGACTCCATTGACTTGGAGTTTTCATTGACAACACAACTGCATGAATTATATGTCTGTTTTTTTCATATTCCTGACATGTAACGTAGCTCAAATAAAACAAAATGCACTAAAAAAGTTTACACTGTTAGAGCAATACTAATAATAATAATCTAAAAACAGTCTGCTTAGCACCCTTAATGAGTATATACTTCAAGATGGTTTGCTGCATATTTTTTCAATTTTATTTCTTCATTACTGCAAAATAACTTCATTTCTAACGATATTAGAAATTACTAGAAATTACTCTAACATAATATTTATTCTCACTGAAGTCTGATTATTTCTATGAGAACTTTTACTTGTGCTACACTCTAGAATTATCTATTAAACTGTACAGTATGTATAAAAATAATACCCTGGGAAAGTTTTCAATAATTTATTATTTCATGGACTTTTTTCATAAAATGCTTTATTTCTACACACTTTCTCTCACCTCTCCTCTTGATTGTTCTGCCTACTCCCATATCTCTTCACTGTTCTAATAAATTACAGTTGCATCAAAAAGCCAGATAAATCAATGAAATAACTGATTTAGAGTAGAACAAAATATGGTGCTGCAGAAATATCCCTCAACAAGAGGCAGTGAAAGTTTGTCTAGATTGCTGTGAGGGGAAAAGCACCTTCTAAGTGGTGGATCTTCATCTGTTAAATAAAATGATCTTTGTATAACTGCCTGATTTTCTTCAGTCCCTATTCTTCCTCATTCGGGCTCCAACACTGAAGCTGTTATTTTGGCAATAACAGACACTTAGGCTGCTTGTGCTATCATCCAAATGTGTGACATGGTTAGCCTGCTTGCAACATGACAATATTGTAATGCTGTTTATGGCAACTACTGGCTGGGAAAGCATCTAGAAGGGAGCGACATCCCCCCCTAAATTACAGCTCTCACTGAAGCTGCTGAAGCTGCTGTGTTCCTCCTTCATGGGGGACAGATCAGTTGCTTCCTCTCTCAGCTTGTAGCTCTCTGAGCTTTTTTTTAATTTTTATTTTGTTTGAAAATCTAGTGAGGAAAAAATAAGAACAGTTGAAGTGGCATATACAATGATTGCATTTCGTCTTAAATAGTAAATTCTGCATGCGTGAATGTGAAGCAATAAATAAGCCCAGGCTGAACATTTTGATAGACCAGCACTGCACAGTGATGCAGGGAAACCAAGATGGATTTCAGATTTCTGAAAGGAGTTCTAGATATTCCTACAGCAACTATGGTACCATTTTACATGGGCCAAAATTAGGCCATCACCAAAGGTGGCATTTCTGGTCAGTTGTGAGTGTTTTAAATCCCTGCCAATATTTCTAAACATGCAAAAATATAAATATGTCTTCCAGTCCAGCCACCAGGTGCAGGAGATGAAAACTTTTTTTCTGAAATCCACCACTATAATTTAATAAAAAAACCCAAATCAGTCATTCTTTACAAGCCAGTCTTACTTTAATACTACATATCAGAGATTTCAGTCTACTACTTTGTCAGGACATGGTTTGGTTTTCTTTTGGTTTTAGGCATTTTACTTGATCAGTAAAAAAAGGGACTTCAGGAATGTATTTCTTATTATATGAAATGTACACACAGAGATTCAGTTGCCTATATGTATTGCATCACTGAATGCAGTGAATATCTTTCTTATGCATGCTAACTGATCTCACAGACTGGAAATGCCATAAACAACATGTCATGTGAGAAAAATACTACGTTCTCTGTACCCAATCAGCAACTACAGTTTTAATTTTAAAGGAACGTTTGGATATATTTCCTGACATTTTAATCTTTTTATTATTACATTATTACCTTTGTTAACAGCACTTTAGTGGCATGTGGATTTATATGAGTATCATTTCCAAACAGCAGACTTGCTTACTATTCTTCTATACACCATTCCTCCTAGAAATCCTTTGTTTATATGAAGTTTTGTCACAAGAATAGAATGCATCTGGCAAGAAAGTGAAGATGCTGTTGTCAATAGCTGTTGAGGTAATAAATGTCAATGCTAAATGAAGGACTGCAACACCTTGAAGAGCATCAGATCTTACTGTGCTTCTCATTTCTTGCTGAGATTTTGGCTGGATTACCTCTGCCATCATATCATTTTCTCAAATTTTGATATGCTTGTCTTAATGTCAGCTATGCAATGAAAAATTTCAATACCCAAGAAAAATGAATATCTGAAGAGTGAATGGCAAGAAGCCCTAACATACTTCCTTCATGAAATATGTTACCTTACACTCTGACTCCCGTTGCTTTCAGAGATTTAATACGAATATGAGCATGAAAATCCATTTCTGCAGGTATAATCAAGAGAGATGGCATTCAGCAGTTCCTTCAGAAAGTAAAGTGCTAGTGAAAGCACTCGATAGACTCAAGCCCTTGGAGACTCATTACTAGTAGCAATTTCACAGGCTTTTTCCTTGCACACTGCCATGCTACTCTCACCTCTTATTGTGAAATGCTTTTCATTCTCCATGTTTTAATTCCTGCTCCCATTAAGGAGAGGAGAAGGAATGGCTAACTTAGAAGAGCTGTTCAATATAAACATTACCCATGTATATATGCTTCCTTTCCAGCCAATGTCACGTGCAGGATATTTTTTTCTTCAAGCCACAAGGCATATATATTCACCCTGTCTTTTGAAGGCAAGATGGAGCTCATTCTGCATGTCCTCTGAGCATGGCAGATGTGAACCAGCTCTAAGTCAAGGATCGTAATTATTCTATACCCATTATTTCTTACATCTAAAAAAAAAACCCAAAACCCAAACTTGCTTTGTTTGGAAAAAACTTCTCTGCGTGGAATATTTCCACCTAAAGGAGAATTTGTCTCAAATAATGTGACATACAAACCAGAATTCTCATAGTTCCTACTTTTTTTTTTTTCTTTGCCACTGTTTCTTCTCAATCTTTTTTCTTTCTTAATTTAAAATAAATTGCAAGAAATCTCTTGAGTCAGACCACTATTTGGACACAAAAGTTAGGAAAGGTAAAATGTATGTTTATTCTGGAATGAGATTTTTGGGAAAATCAGTATTTTTCCCAATATATATTGCAGTAGGAATATAACATTTCTACAAGACTTTGGATTTCTTTCCACAGCAAAAAGAAATATCCCTCAGCTTCCCTTGGGAAAATCTGCTGGACAATAATCCTGTGAAAGGCAGCATTTGGTTCACCTTTTCTACTCTTAATGCCTACAAAAAGTTTTGAGGTTGATTTGAAGGATTATTGTCTCTCCACAAGATAGCCCCTGTGCCATTTACAGCACAGGTTTTTCTTGTCCCTTATCCCCAGTGTTCTGGCAACACATTAGCCTTCTAACAGTGGCTGCTCATTCGAGCTGTGAGTAGCACTAGAGAAAAGATGAAGTGGCCACAACCCATGTCATCTCACCAGCCCGAGGGTGGAGAAGTGATGAAGTGTGTCCTCAGAGTTTGCCTCTGGCCCGTTCTCCACCCTATCCTTCCTTCTCAGCTCATCTCTCACTTCCTGCCCAGCACATAACACAGGGTGGGGCTGCTTGGTTCTTGTTTCCTGGGGTTCTGCTGTGTAAATTTATCAGGAAATGCTAAAACACAAGGTAAATCCTTCCTGTCATTGGTTGGCAGGCAGTTGCATATACATTGTTCTTGGAGCGGGTGAATCCTGTTCGTAGTCAGATGCTGTAGTTTCAGAACAGCAGCTGGATTCAATGGAATTTCTCTGAATTTGTCACAGGGGAAAAAAAAGTAAACAGAATCTGACCCAGTGTATGAAACACAGATAACTTAATACATCTATAAGAAGATGTATTTTGTATTTATTTTCTTGCTTGACTTATAAGCAATATATATGTACAACGTTTGATCTCACTTCGTCCCTAAAAATAACAGGGAAGAAGTGGTTATGGAGTCATTTTACATATTAACACCATCTACTCCTGCTAAAGTATTTTTCCAGGAGTGGGTGTTTTTATAAGTCTATAAAGTTAGTATCTACATAGAAACTAATGGTAGTTAAATCGTAAAAGACAAAAAATTAACAAATGCAGGAATG
>NW_009952533.1:7891466-7897187 GCF_000747805.2 Chaetura pelagica | reverse complement strand
TTATAATTTAAATGTGGAAGTAAATTACCCTTTATTAAGTGGTCTTCACAAAAATAGTGGCAGTCACATAGGTTAATTAACCCTGAAACAGCTGGAATAGTGTTTACTCTTAAGATATTTATCCATAGGTAGTCAACCAGGCAAATTAACACACTCTAGAGTAACCATTACATACCCACCATATATATATATATATATACACACATAGATACATATATATAAATTATTTTTTTTTAGAAGAAGAAAGAAAAAGAAAAAAGTACATATAACTAGATGTGCTGTTCCAAGACACAGAAGTCTTTATTTTTCACGATAGCAGCAAGGTATTAGAATGTTTGCAGACAAACACATAAAGCATAGTGCTAAATATTCTTACAGTTGAGCTTCAGAAAGAGGTCCTTAAAGCTTCATGAGATTAACCCTGTTCTACTTAGTGGAATATTTGCATGCATCAAGATGATCAAGATGAAACTCAGGAAGGAGCAGGGGGGAGTTCTTGTAACCAATCTACTGTTAACCAGAGAAGCTGAGATACTAGCTCCTGATAAAAATGGGCTTGACTTCTCATATGACCCAACACATGACTTAAATGGTTTTTAAAAAATTAATAATAGTATTTTGCTCTTGTGTAGAGTCTGTTGTTGAGGATTTTAACTTGTGCTGAGTGCCTCAATTAATTAAAGGCCAGTCTGTCTAGACTTGGAGAGTAAAGCAGGCAATAATCCCAGAATGGCTCTGTTCTGGTTTGGTGGGTTTTTTGGTAGCGGGGGAAGGGCACCAGAATTGGCTCTGGTAAGAAGCTGAGAAGCTCCCCCAGCTCCAAAACCCAGCCAAGGAGCCATCAGAGAGACAACAGATGTGAAAGAATCAACATAACACATGAGCAGAGAAGCACTTAGGAAAGAAGAGCTGTGCTAGAGGAGGAAAGCAGTGCTGGGGAGGAAGAACAGTGCTGGTGGTTGGTGAGAAAGAAGGTGCCCAAGCAGAAGTATCCCTACAACCCGTGGCGAGATGGCAGCTGTGCCCCTGCACTCCTGGAGGAATGTGGTGGAACATTCCCTGAAGGCGCCAGGAGGGGTGAACTTGGCCAGTGGACTTGGATTTGCTGCCAGTGGACTCTGATTACGCAGCTTTGGAAGACCCCAGCACCAGGGGAGGTGGCTGTTCCCAGAGAAGCCTGTGACTCTGTGGGAAGCCCAGGCTGGAGCAGCTCCAGACCTCGTGGAAAGGACTCATGAAGGAGAGGTCCCTGGAGGACTCTTTCTCATGGAAGGGACCCCTGGGGAAGCAGGGAAGGGCTGTAAGGAATCCTTCTTCTTGAGGAGGATGGAGCAGCAGGAACCACCAGCCTGTGAACTGACTCTAAACCCCATTCCCTGTCCCCCTGTGCCACAGGGGAGAAGGAGGGAGAGAAACTGTGAACAAAGTGATTTGGGCCCAGGAAGAAGGAAGGGGTGGGGGTAACATATGCAGGCCCTGCTCTGTGTGTTGTTTGTGTCCTGAGTGTGTTTGATTAGTGTGAAATTAAATAATTTTTTTTTCCCCAAGTTGAGTCCGTTTTGCCCGGGACCTTAATGGGTGAAGAACCCTCCTTGTCCTTTGTCTCAACCCATGAGCTTTGTCCTCTTCATCCCAGAGTGTGTGTATCTATGGGTGGGGGGAGCTGAGTGAGTGGCCACGCGGCCAGTTCTTTGTTGTTGTGTTGGGCCCAAACCACAACAGACTCACAGAAAACATGGCTCCTTCCTAAACTTTGTGACTTTTTTTAGGGCAACAATTTCAGATGATTCCACTTTCTCCCAAGTTCTTGAGGAAATCCAGTGCCCTATGGCACACAAAGGAAAGAGTTTTCCCCAAAATTAAATTATTTTTCTTGGTCAAAATAAGGCAGATAGGGCAAAATTTTTGCTTTATACTCGGAATGGCATGCAAGTGCTGAAAGGTCAGAGCCAGGGCCCAGATCTAATGGTACCTTGGGAGGGAGATTTCAGCTATTTTACAAGTGGGTCAGATCCATACAAATTGAAAGAAACTCAAAATTATGCAACAGGTCAGGGACGAAGCTGGAAGTAGAACCCACTGTCCTCACAACCAATCACCATATACTAGTTATTTCCATTTATTTCATTACTTTACAGTGGAAGGCAGGTACTCTTTCCAAACACAGCAAAAGAAGCAGATCTCAGCCAGCAGAATGTAGAGCCCACTTTAAGAGGAGAACATCATTAGCTCTTAGGTAGACGATTCATGCTACATACAAGTTTCTACAGGACAGAAAGGGTCAAAATCCAAAATATATCAAAGACCAGGAGAAGAGAAATGAGGCACATAATCAGCTAGGCAGATATCAAGCTCTTAAAAATATCCTTTGTATTACTGTTTTAAATTGCAGTACAGGGAAAAGAATACATCATTAAGTGGTGATGATTTTAGATTAAGCATTTATTCTAAGACAGGCAGCAATATCATTCCCAGACAAAAGACTGCTATTTTTGAATGGCATCAAATTGTGAATTGAAGCACAGTGGGTAGGAAAATGCTGCAAAGGGTTTTGAAACTGATTGCTCATCTATGTAGTAAGATACACCCTTTTAAAAGTCCTGCTGTGACCAGTATAAAAAGATCAGGGGTGAGAGCCTGCATGTGGTCTGCCAACACATAGGAAACAGAAGGAAAATCTTTGTCAAACATAGGTGTGGGTACATTACAGGTACATGAATAAGCCAATACAAAATGATGATAGAAAGTTATTCCACAAGTAAAAATTATCTGAAATCAAGGTAGTTGTGATTTAAAGCCGTAGCTGATTATAACAGGGGCTAGCAAATTTTCAAACAAGGGGTGCCAGAGCTGTATTTTTCTTCTTAAATTAGAGGAAAAGTGTGACAACAGCAGCTCAGCAAGAGCAAGAAAAGTTTTCCCTTCAAGAGAGAAGATGTTGCCAATTAATTAACTGGTGGTATCTTACCTGCTTCTGGTATTCAAACGGAGCTGTGAGAGCCCCTTCTCTGCATGTCTTCCTTGGGATGCTACACCTGCAAGAGCCCACTGCAAGCTATTAAACTCTGCTTGCTTCCTGACTTGAGTGCTGGCTGTATCTTATGAGGCCTTGGTTTGCCAGTTGGCAACTGATGTGGTTAATCTCTTTTTGTTGTCAGTGAGATTCCCTTTGATTCATGGATGAAATGCAGTGAGTGAAAAATGTGCACTGAAAGCTTTACTTTATCTGAGTGAGTTCCTTGGTGAATACTCTGCGAGGACGTGAGAGGGTTGGAGTGTTGTGGCATAGGGCACCAGGTTTGCCTCCAGCTTTAGGGTTTTGTTAACATATGCGTTGGAAATCCAGCCAGAGGCTGTGAAATTTACCATCCCAGGCTTTATTGATATGCACCATGCGCTGAGAAAATTGTCTATGTCTAAGTTAAAGGCAGAAATTGCTTCAGAAATCTGCTGCTTTACACAGTAATGGGGTTGCACAAAGCACTCCCTACCAGCTCCACCTGCCACATAGGCCTGGCTCCCCCACCAGTGTGAGAGGGAATGGCCAGTAAATGGAAAAAAATACAGCTTCTAGAGATTAATTTTCTATCTGCACTCACACCTTATTTCTGAACATTCCTTTCAAGCTCTAAAACCCTAATTTTATATGAAAGAGAATATCTGTTAACACTTCAGTTTATATGGTTTTCTTTAGTTTTCAAGTGTTTTTAGTTTTCTTCAGACAATCATGGTATTTTATTGGGCTCCTCTTGCTATGAATTTGCAGGGTATACATAGGAGAATGTATGTATGCAGCTGTAAAAGGAAATACATATTAAATGAGAATAGATTGCATATAATCATTTTATCAAGTTTTCAATGATAAGGTATTCTATCATCTTGCTACTTCAATCTGGCAGGCATTTGGGAATTTTCAGTTTTTGAGATGTTGCTTCTCTTCAACCAGCTGCCACAAATGGAGCCAAAATCTATTTCAAAGGAGGGTGTAAACTACTGTGTGGACTATTCCACCAAAAAGCACTGGAAAGCTCCAAGGCCTTGGTTTTCTATTGCATCAAACCTTTCAGTTTTCACCATGCAATGTAGAAAAAAAAAATACTGTCATGGTTTGAGAGAAAGTTGTCATCAATATAATGTGATATACATAATTACACCAGTGGAGGGCAATGCAAATGTGAACTCAGCTGCTTTCTGCCAACTTGTCCCTTTTGAAAATGAGAGAATTGGGAACAGCTGGCCATTGGCATGAACACCCTTTTTGTAGGCATTGCTATCCCAGAGGACAGTTTTGTCTCTGAATGGTGTGGGAAAGAGGCCATGGGATTAAATTTAGGAAAAACACATTCTCTTGAGTTTTTAGCAGAGTTTTAAAGGGAGAAGAGTGATAGTTTTGTTTTTTTTGTTTTGTTTTGTTTTTTTTCCTGTAAGTAGGGAATGGTTGTAGTTCTAACTTCTGAGAATGAAACTGGAAGTCTGAACTCTTAAGTTGCTGGGTTTTGGTTTTTGAGAGGGGCTTGTGGGGGTATTTTTGAGACATTTTCTTGACATTTTTTTTTGTGGGTTTTTTTTTTTCTTTTCTGGTAGATGTCAGTGCAACACTTTAAAACACATTTGTTTTGTCATTGTACAAACCTTCCTTGAAATTCAACCTATGTAAAGAATGTGAAAAAAAGCGATGCAAAATTTTGTCAGCATGTAGGGAATCATCTATTGCTTCCATTTGAGCTTGTCTGATGACTTTATTGTTTTAGACAGTATACTAACTGCTGGCTCGGCCTTTCACCTTCTGTCCCAAGCAAATATTGCCAAAAGATATTGAAGTATTTTTGCCTTCTGAGATAAAACAGAGTAGTGTGATTTTTTGGCAGAGGTTAAGTTTCCAACATCCAGTAACAGGGTGTTTGGGCTGAAAGATGGCGTACAATTCTAGTAGACTTAATAAAAACTATGGCTTCTGCCCTGTACAGAGGTCAATAAAAAGACCTCTAAAGTCTACAGAGTTTATCCTAATGTCACAGGACCAATGATCTAATTACAATTTTGATCATTTAAAGCCTTGCATGCTGTATAGTTATTTATGTTGGTATGAAGTGAGCAGAAAATTAAATTAAAACACTTTTTTTTTTTTTTTTCTTTTTTTGGCTGCTGCTCCCACAGTCTTCAATTCAAGATCTCTGCATGTCTGTCTTGTCTGGCAAATCTGATCCACATTACACCTGGGTGCACAACTGTGTTACTGTCACAGTTGCCAGAGCACATGATACAGTGGTTATGCAAGATTTAGAAGAGCCTGCCTGACATAGAAGCTGTTACAATAAAGTCACTCCATTATCATGTTTTGAACAGTAGACTACGCTTATGTTGTTTAGCATTTTGTGTTGTATGTGATATTTCCAAGGTTATATTATTAATGAAAATGTGTTTGCTGTCCTTTGGAATGCTGCTGGTTGTTCCTTGGTTTTATACAAAACTTTGCACAGCAATAAATGACAAAATCCAGAGAAACTGCTGTTGAAAAAAGAGAACAACAATAGTGCTTTTCCTGGGATTTCAAAGACTGACTTTTTTCTGACAGTGGGGCAAGAAGTGAAATTACTATTCAGATTGGTGTTAGTGTTCAATATTCACATGATATATCCAATGCACAGAAAAACATTTGAGTTTGGTAGCTCTTTTACAATCATTCCCTACTTATAGAACAAACAACAAATACTGCCAAAG
>NW_009952533.1:7887521-7891435 GCF_000747805.2 Chaetura pelagica | reverse complement strand
TCACAGCACAAGACTTAATTTTGGTTTAGGATTTTAATTATTTGCACTACTATCCATCTCTCATTTGGTACTGTCTCTGACGTGGTTTTCTCCAGCAGTTCTGTTTGGTTTTCCTCATTGTGTTACGATGAACTGTCTGCGATCATTTCACATAACCAAGGAAAAGTTTTCCTCTGACATTGCTTTCTTCAGCTTTTGGTGGTACAATATTTGTCTCAGTCTCAGTTTCCTCCCTGTTATATTAGTTATACAGCTTTTCCTCTGGAGAGTGTTGTTCCTGTAAGGTGTTTTACATGGGCAGTGGCCTGAAGAGGCCTCACTGGGCCCATTGGCACAAGGAATTGCCCATGTGGAATAACTTGTAAAGGCGAGACATTGATTTGTTCAGTAATGCATGATTTTCAGTTCCCTTGCAGAACCTAGTTCACCGTCTTCTTCCTTCTCCTGCAATCATTCTGTAGCTGCACTGTAATATGTATATAAGGTAAAAATCATTATTAGATTACCTGGGTAACTTTTCGCACACGTTCATCATCAGTGTAATAAAGTGTGAGGCACTGAGAGCCAAAGTAGTTCATGGTCACCAATTCTGTTTTTTAAGAGCCTGACATAGTTAACAGATTTCAACTTTGTGCAGTAATCTACAGTGACACTGTTATGCAGGAAGCTGTACCAGTCAAGTTCAGTCCTGCTTAGGGTGTGTTTTTGCTGATTTTAATTTGGTGGTTCAGATTTTGGGTCAGTGCCAGAAGCCTGCTTTGGATCAGGCAGGGTTGTTGGTCCCACTATGAGGAGGGCAGTGGCTTTAAGGGTTGAAGAGTGATCAGCTACTGGTAAAGGAATGGTTTATACTTTCATTAGGATTGAATTTGTGATTCCCTAGTTCTTTGCAGTTTAAAAGCTAATATATATTTTTTTTTCTTCTTCCCCCCCCCATATTGTGGTTAGTATGAAATGAAGAAGCAATGCAATTATGCTATGCAGCTACTCATACAACTGTTCAAAGAACAAGCAGCCTTGGATTTTTACCCTAGGTGTGCCTACAAAGATGTTTCAGCACTCAGAAATACAGAATGCTTTAGATCCTTTTCAGTCTCCCTTTGATACTGAGTTTAAATTAAAGGACCCTGATACAGCCCTACTTCCTAGCAAGGTTAGCATGACAGACCCAATTGGGTTTTGTGTACATTAACTCCTTTCCCTTAATAAACTGTTATACAGAATGCTGATCGAAGGTAACACAAGAAGAGATTCTTGACAAACAAGTCCATTGAAATGTACTCTGAACCTGTAACAACAAAGATTTGCATTTCCTCTCGCTTCAGCCTTTGCCTTTCCTTGAAAGTTTGGTAAATTCCTATCAACCCTGTTATTTCCCTGTGTGCACTGGGAGACTCAGACTGCTTGCCAGAGCTTCTCCCACAGAGAGGCTCTACTCCAGCTGTTGACAGGCCATTAAATCCTACTTCTTTTTCTCATCCTGAAGTTCTTTAATGATTTAGTGTTCTCTCTGATCCCAGGCCTTGTCCTGGAAATAGCAAACATTGTTAGCCAGACTGGATCCAGCTAGAACAGCAGGCATATTCTCTAATAGGTCCATGCACTGTCCTCTTGGAAGAACTTAAGTCTGTCACAGTTTTCATTACTTGTTTGCTCCCTCCCTCACCTCCTTATCCACTAAGAGACTCTTGATTTGACTTGACAGTCAAACAGAATACTATCAGACCAGGAAGCTTAGATATACTTAATATTTATAAGGTGGAATATAAGAAGTCATATATATGAGTTGGGGAGATAGCAGAAAGAGAGATTTTGAAGAAAGAAGCATGTTGATTTGGAAAATGTTAGGAAATACCAGTAAGTAACAGGAAAAAACTGTTACAGTAGGCATTTAATTTAATTTTTCTCAGTACTTTGTCAGGGTGGTGTCTCATCTTCTAATGGCTCAAGTCTTCATTGCTTTTTTGAGAATGCTTTTATAGCTTGTCTAAAGCTTTCTGATACATTTATTATGAAGCATAGGTATATGTAGGCTAACATTTTCAAGCCTGAGTGGATGCAGTTAGACACCCTAAATCCATATCTAGGCACTTAAAGAAATGTGATTTTCAGAGGTAGGGAGCATTGAAACACATTTGAAATAATTTTGAGCTTAGTACTGCTGAACATCAGATAGCATTTTTTATGCTTAAGTGTAATTTCAAGCTCTGAAAATTTTGACTGTATGATGAAAGAGAGTTTTAGACTATATATCAATTTTAAAACATTGCAGAGGGGGTAAAACTGTTTGTCTTATCTTTTTTTCCACAGTGACATGTAGTAGGTTTCTGTGCAGGCCTCTTCTAGCAACATCTTGCATCTTAACAAAAGAGTAATCTAAAAATAAGCCCTTTTTCCTTTCTGTGGTCTGCAGTATGACCAGCTTTACAAGAAAGCCTTGCCCACGTTAAAGGGCACTTCAACACCATCCTTTTTGTACGTTCCATGCTATATGTATTTAAGATTTCATTACTAAAATAAGAAGGTGGGTGCTCTTACAGCAATTCCTTCCAAATCTAACAGGACATCAGTTTTACAGACTTTGTCCTCAGTTCCAAACATATCTAAGAGTTTGGGATTGCTTTCATTTGAAAAGTAACTACAGATTAAACCCGAGTAGTATTCAATTCTTAAGGGAGCACAGAGAAAGGAGCAGCCAATGCTATGGAATTACATGTGGCCAGGTTTTCAAGTTCCCTGTTCACAGGCTAGATTCTCATTGGTGGCACTCTGAGCCTGCTGGTACCAGTTCCTATGCTGGTAGGATCTTTTCCGCTGCGCGTTACATGATGAAACATTAAAGACTGAACAAGAAGGAAGATTAGGAAGAAATTCCTGTCCTGAGAAGCAAAATATTATTTGAGAGAGATACTTGAGGGACTAATCTCTGAATTTAAAAGACAATTTCACTTTACTACAATGGTTTGTTCAATATGAGCCTGATTCTGCAAACATTTATGCATGAGTAGCTTTACACAAATGGGTAGCTCCATCAGGCTAGGTTTTTGTGTATTACTTCTTACGTTGAAGTGTTTGGACAAGGCCAGATCTCATCTCTCTATGTTGTGCCTTCTCAGGGATTTCCTTTCAATTTTTACTTAATTTATAATGCAAGTATGTAGTTAGCTCCCCTGTGCTCCTAACTTTGTCCCTCAGTGTAACTTTAACTCCAAACTCTTGATGCTAAATCGGTCTGTCCATCGTTGTCACACTTAGTCCTGATACCTTGTAGATGACTGCAGCTGTTATAACAGAGGAAACCAGCCCTGTAACAAATGCTACAGAGTAGCTAAGGTAGCTAACTAATCGGTAGTAACTTCAGTTGTTTTGTGTATGACGGTGTAGGGGTTACTTCTGCAGCTCAAATCCCAGTCAGTGCTCTGCTGTGATGCACAACCAGTCTCAGTAGGATCAAGTGAGCTTGAAATGTCACAATCAACTATGAGAGAAATAAAAAGCTGGATTATATGAAGATTATTATCAAGTGAGCAAGATGCTTTAGGAATTTCTTCTCTTAATTCCTCTGTAGACACACACACGAAACCAATTTTCAGAGATGTGCCAGAGACGCGGCATTACCAGACAAGGTTTCTGCAGGCTGAAAGGGTCCAGCTCTGCCGTCGGGGCCTCCTGAGGCGGCTTTCGGGAAGGAAGTGGCATTGACTACGCCAAGCCCGGCCTAGCTTCGATGCCAAATCATTTACTGGCAAGGAGCACAGCACAGAAAGCCCTCCCGCACTCCGCCCCACCGCGGCCAGCCCGGGCGCCGGCCGGTGCCTCCCCGCGGGGCTGGAGCGGGGCTCGGTCGCTCCCTGCGGATCCAAGACCGGCTCTGCGGAGGCCGCGGGCGCGCACCGGAGCGGCAGGGACCGCGC
>NW_009952533.1:7821053-7884722 GCF_000747805.2 Chaetura pelagica | reverse complement strand
CCTGCCGGGCTGCTGCCGCTCTCCGCGGTTCGCCGGAGACACCCAAGGGTGCCGGGGCAGCTTCCAGCTGGGAGCCTCTGGGGATTTCTCCTACTTTCTCGCGTCGTCGCCGTTGCCGGCCGGGCATCCTCGGTGCCTCCTGCCCCCTTCTGCAGCCCTGGCTCCGCTGGGGGGGCTTTGGGGGGGCTGGAGGAGCTTATTTGCCACGGTTTTCTGTCATGTTTGAAAGTTGGGGTTACTTGGCTGGTGAAGCTGCGTAGGTGCCGCTAAGGGGTTAATTTGGTGGAGTAATTGAGCTATAGGATGCCCATCCCCATCTTGCAAATAACAGCGTCTGCTGAAATGTGATGGAAAACACAAGAAAGGTATTGGGAATAGAGAAGTTGAGCAGAGTTGTAACTTGAAATTGCATCGGCCAGAAAAGGGAGGGTGGGGGGTGATACTTAATTTCTGAACTGTGAGCAAGCGAAGCTTTATTTTATTTTCCCCAAAATGACGTACAGATTTTGAAGCACGGATGGCAGAGCTTGTGCTATCTACTTGCCTGGCTCCCAAAGCTAACCTGGTGCCTTATCTGAAATAAAAATAAGAAGATGAAGTCTTTCTGGAGCTATGTTTCCATCTGATTCGTAATTATGTTTCCATTTCTCTTCCTCGCCAGAAGAAACTGACTTGTTTATTTCCCCATTAATGATGTGTTAAAATAGATATACTAAAATGAGGCCATATATATGCCATTTAAATCTGGCTTTGAATGTCAAAAACGAGAATAATTTTCAGCCTGCTCTGGTTTACGGGCACCCTCTATATTTAAAGGATGTCTACATAGCAAGAATGATGGGGGAAAATGTCTGGTTCTTTGTAGCAAAGCAAGAGTTTATGTAAATCACTGGTTAGTAACAAAACTTCTTGTATTTGGTTCAGTATCTACAACTACAATAGCAGTCTTTTAAAAGGCAACGTTTCAGTAATTTGATTTAAAAAAATTAAATGATTATTTTACTTGATGACATTTCAATTAGTCTTAAAGCCCTGCAGTACCTTAGGTTTTTTGTCCTGTGAACCTGTATATTCGGAGGGGCTTGTACATGTAAGTCCTCATTATGGTAACTATCAATGTAGGACTTAATGCTGTTTACTTTACACATTCTGATAATTCCACTAAAATTAAGATACAAGTCATAAGATTAAGAAAAGCAGAAATTAGTCCTGTGAGATTTTTTACAGTCCTGATGACATTAGTGGGAGCACAGGGCAGTATTATTATTTCAGAGTCCTGTTTTGCTTTTTTTTCTTCTGCTTCCTGACAGTTTCTACAGTGCTCAAGATAAGATTGAATCTTTCTTTAAAATAAAACTTTCACTGATTTTCTTGGGCTACTGAAAGCTTCAAGTTCCAGCTCACCATGGGTTCCTCAAACTGTCCAAGTGTTGCTGATCTCTCTTTTGCTTCGGTTTCTCTAGAGAGACTTCTCCTTGAGGCTGCCTTAGTTCTTTTGATCAAAGAATCCTATCTTCCTCAGGCAAAGGCATATCAGTTTGAGCAGGTGTATCCAGGTGCCTCATACAGATCCTCCTTTTTGATTATCTCCTTATCTCGTGATCTGACCTGAAGGTTTCACGTTAGATTAAGGTTTTGTGAATCAAAATATATTATTAATACTGTTTAGTATCTAGAGTCTAGTATACTGCAAGAAGAAAAAAACCCAAACAAACCACAAAACAACCACCAAATTCCCTAAGGAAAAACAACAGAAGTAGATATGCCTGGAGCATCAAAATCCGCCTGGGGAGGACAGTGCTGCTAGTTGACAGTAAAGAGTAGAGGGTGTGAGATAGTCTGCAGATGAAGTAATTGTTTGGATAGGCCTTGGCCTTAATTCACAATGAATTTTGAGGAAAAATAGTGGGATTGATAAGTCTGTTGAATTACTTAGCTTTTTACGGATATATAGTTTTAGCATAGGACTCCTGCAGAGAAATATGAAAACATTAGTTCTTGGATTTATGTAACAGATTTACAGGAGAAAGTAAGATAGTTTGCTAAGAGAGACAAACCGAAAGGTGGACAATCATTCCCAATACTAATGTTTCTTCAGAATTTACGGTCACTTGAGCTAGTGTTTTTAAAATATCTGAGCAGTTACCTATGTTCCACTCCCTAATTTATATTTTCATAACCTTCCCTGCATACCAAATGCTCTGACTGCTGGAAATTTTTAGGTCGGGCTACTTCTGTTTGGCTTATTTAATCTTTTGTATGACATTAATATTGTATAGTTGCCATTCATGACTGGTGAATGTTCTTTACCACACTTTTGAGGAAGGATTCCTTCTTCTGAAGTAACCTGGACTGATACAAATGAAATTCTCTGAAATACTCTTCCTTGGCTTTTTAAAATAACTTGGAAATCCAACTTCCTGTATCAAAATGTGGGGTGGATGGGAGGCTGAAATGTTATTTGGTAGGAGTTGGCCGTTCAGGCTTGACCAAGACTTTGGTCTTGCCTACTACTTACCCTGGGTTTAGGAACCTTCCCCACACTTCCTGATTTCACTTTTCTCACTACAGTTTTGTCCCAGGTTTTCCATCTTTTTTTCTAGGATCGTTCAAGTTAATTTTGCTTTTGCAGCCATTTTTTAAGGGAATGCATAATTCTTCCTTACCTCTGCTACATAAGGATCTGGTCAGTTAGCTTACCAGGCTCTCCTGTTGTGGATAGTTGACACAGAAAACTTGAGACCAGCCTTGGAAGGCCAGCTGGATTGCACAAGATTTGAGTGCGGTGCTGGACTTTAGTTCATAGATGTCTTCACAGTGATGGAGGATTTTAATTAAAAAGACTTGTTTGTCTTGGTACAAAATCCATGCTGGCAATTCTGAAAGGAGTTGAGGTTTGTAAATTTCGGTTTCCTGCTGTTTGGAAGACTATGTTAACTGCTTGCCAGCTGACTATTACAGAGAGAAAAAATATAAATCAATAATGCTTTATTTATTAGTTTATCTTGCCCATAATCTGCAAAGGTATATTTGGCTAATTTGTCCAAGTTAGAAGCAGATCATTTCAGGGAAGAGGTTTTTTGCCACGTCTTCTGGCATTGTAAGATAACTAAAGATGAGCAGAATCTCAATCAGCAAATGAGATCTATACAATGCATTCTACCACGAAAACGGCTGTTAGGAGACAGGATGCCATGTCTGTTTTCCAAATTTTGTGTATCTTTTGGGCAAGAAGTACTGAGGTAACATCCTGAAAAGTGAAGTGGGTATCTCATGCTATACATAGTGCATTTATTAATTTGTCTTTCAAGACGGAGTGAATAGAACAAGTTGTATTTGCTGTTCTGCAGCTTTTTCAAGTTTACAATGACAAACTGCTTACAAGTTTCAGCAATGTGTTTTAAATTGTTTGGTGTCAGCATCTTTAGTGGGACTATTTAAAAATGTAGGGTTATTTCTGCTTCTAAAATGTTTTGAGATCCAAGTTCTATAAAACTTGCCACTTTTCTCAATCCAGAAGAGACTGGACAGGACAGTTCTTCTGTCTACAGTAGTTTTAGCTCTGGGGCTGCCCAGGAGGTTTAATATTGATTTCCAGAGTTTAGGATGCTACTAGGTTTTTTGCCTCAGCCTGACAAACTAAGCCTCCTCTTCCTGTTTGTCAGTGAATTTGCCCCTTAGGTTGCTTTAGATTGTTTTTAGTGATGAAGAAGGCTCTATTTAATGAGAATACAGAAAACAACACAAGCTAGAGGTGCTTACTTGATGTAGTAGGGTGTCATAGTTGTTAAATGTGATGCTACTTCTCACGTTCCTTTCTTTGGCTGGCTGAGTTTGTGCTCTGTTGCTTTATGCCATGGTATTAACAATCAAATCCATCTGTGTTTTTTTGGTGGATGTTTTTTGTTTTGTTGTGTTTATCCTGTTCCTATGAAATCTCACCTTACACTTTGACCTCAATGAAAATTAATCCTGGGTACAACAGTAAAGTCAGTCTGGTCTAAGCCTGAGATCATTTTCTCTTAACTTGTAATATATACATAACTAGAACACTTTAATTTGTATGAACGTTCTTACTTATGTTAGCTGTATGCATGTCAACAGGAACTTCTTGCTTTCTGTTAAAACACTGATTTGGCAATCAGAGAGAGATTTCCTAGTATGAGACACTAAGAAGATGCCATTTTTTATTGCAATTTTAAGGGATGGATGTGTAATGGACAATAAAGAAGGAGAAAATCTTCTGGGAAATAAGCTTTTATTGTGTTTTGACAGTTTTTCATGTACCGTCAGGTTTTTATATTGTTTGTTTATTCATGCTTATTGTGTTTATCTATGATCATAGCGTATTATAGCAATGCTGGTGAGATACGCTGAACCTAGAGTGCATATTTATGTTAGGAAAATGGCTCAAAACCACAAACATGCGTATAAAAATCTAGGCACCAAATGTGACTTAATATCTTGTGTATGTACTGCTGTGCAAATGGAGCATTAAGCAGAATGCATGAGTGCTTTGGTTTTGTACAGTGTTTCTACTACAGCAGTAGCACAACTGCTCTGCCTGCATTTTGTTTGCTTTGTGTATGTGGCTAAAGAAAACAGGTATCAGTAGAACTGAGTTTCACAGGATGTAATGACTTTCTCTTCTGTAGTGACGTGGTTATAGAATAAATTTCTTCAATGGGTTACTCCAGATTGTGCTGTAAATGAGAACAGAATTTGGTACAAGTAGCAGATACTGCATTTGATGTTCAGAATAAGGTCAGTCTGCTATTCTCATAGTTTAAAAGATATAATTCCAATCAATGAGATCTTTTATTTTTCAAAATACTAATCTAAGAGTTGGAGTGTGCATGCAAGGTGCCTTTTTGCTTTAGCCAAGTAGGTTTGTGAGTTGGGTATTTCCTCCCCACCCTCCTCTAAAAGGCAGCTATAGGGAAACACTAAGTCTAGAATTTCTTTGGTAGTGTCCATCACGACACACAATTCCTGTGGCTTTTGTGGAATGACCACGTGGTGTAGCCTCCCTGTGTGAGCTGGAAGTGATAAAGATGGCAATGTTGTGTCTGTGGGGGAAGCTGATCGTAAAGCAAACTTTCCTGCAGTCCTGCACATCAGCCCTTTCCATGGGAGCAGTGTCATCAGGCTCATCAGGCAGTGGTCCAGTGAAAAAAACCTTGGAATGAAGATAGACAATGTATCTGATCAAGAAAGACCAGGCTTAAAAAAAACATACATTGAAAGAAACATTCTCAGATTAGACCGGTTATTGAGAATGTTTCTTTTTTATTTTCATCTATAGTTTCTGTGCAAGCACAGATACTTAACATGCATTAATTAAGTTTTCACTCTGTCAATCTATATTAAACATTTTTCCAAATGAATCTTATCTGCTGATTTTTTTTTTTTATTATTATTTTTAAATTGTTTTTTATGCCACCGATTTAAAAATACAAGTACATATAATTCTTAATTGTTTTATCTTGGAATTTCTTCAGTTTTCCTACTCTTGGTGTCAGCTTTAAGTTTTGGTGTTTTGTTTCAGCTGGCTCCTGTAACCTTTTCCTTCTAGGATTTGCTAGTTTCCAAGTAATATAAACAAAAGCAGTGGCTGCTATTTTTATAAAAGTTTGTTGCTTTTGGATACCTCAGGTGCTGAAAGTTGGAAGCTTGGACCGCAAGAATATAGCCTACACTAGATGGCAGTGTAAAATATGAAGAAGCCTTAAGACATTTGGAATTCATAACAAACCCAGTAGAAACTGCCACACTTATGGCTCAATTCATAGATAAGTGTATTTTTACTGCATGTACTCTTGTTAAATATGAGAACACTTATTTTTCATGACCTATATTTGTTGTGAATTTACCTTGTTTGAATAAGAGAATAGGTTTGGGCAGTTACTGTAACAGCTGGCATTTTGTAAATACAGTCTGAAGTTTAATCTTGGTTAGCTGGCTTGTGTTTGTGGCTATTTATTGGTTAGGAAAACCACATCCATTTTTGAAAATGTAATTTGAAATGCATATTTTAAAACTGTAGGACAAAAGCTATCAGCTGATAAAACAACAGTGGGTGAGACTTAATTTTAATATTTTGTAGCTTTCTTACAGGAATTTGTCATTTCCATAGGATGACTTGGTATGGATATGTTGGTTTTTTTTTTAAAAAAAGTAAATTGTAGATAATCTTCAGGGGAAATTCCTGATGTCAAATTGCATGTGTTGTTACAGTTTATTGTCTTGCCCTTGCAGAAAGCATCTATGTGTATGAAGTGATATATATAAAACCAGTTGCTGTGATGTCAGTCTTTTAAAAAATGCTATGATGTATAAGCCTCAAAAAGCCCAAATGCATCTTGATGTTATTCAAGCATTGCAAAGGGGATTCAGTGGGAATGGGAGTTAAGACAGATTTTTGTGAGTGAAGCACATCCTTTGTTGGAATACCTTGGAGTCCTTTCAGAGTTTTCCTTTAGCAGTGCCTGATTATACAAAAATTCTGATCGAGGTGGAGAAAATAACATTTACAAGAAGCCTTTAAATCAGTTTCTGTACCATCAAGATGTGGTAGCCTAGAGATAGGTTTCCCTACTAAGGCACAAAAAGCAAAAGGCATTAGAGGACCCAGCCTATAAAGGTTGTGCACATAGTTGCTGAATTGCTTTGTTACATATTTGCAAGTGAAATTAGAAAGCAGTTTGATGTGAAACTGTGAAGCTTTATGTTTTTATAAATTGGATTTTCTTTCTCTGACAAAAATGAAAAGCCTGGTCACAATAGCTTCTTTGAAACTGCATATTGGAAATAGCAAAGCTATCCACATGCTGGGATGATTAAGTGTATGGGGGCTGTCAAAATATATATGTAAATATATGTAGTACTTTGCAGTAAAAGTGATCTGTTATCATTCTGGTGGTAAATTAGGAAGACTGTACATGCTTAAGATAGAACTAATGACATGTTGAATATGTTTGAGTAAAGAATAGTGTAAAAAATCCCAACTTCTGATAATGACTTTTTAAAAGTAGAATACTTTTATAAAACAGTAGGAGTGTTCAGTTAGGAAATTACACTTACCTTTCTTTGCTTTTCTGGTACTACTATAATGCTTTTTGCAAAAGAAAATGTTAGATATCATTGATACCTGTAATATAATTATTTTGAGGATAATGTGAAAGATTTACCAGCAGAAAATGTAGATGTTCCAATAAACCTATGCTCGCAGGCATACTGCATGTGTGTATATGGGCCTTTGAGGGACACAGTAAGCAGCATCCTTCTACGTTTATGTGGTCTTTTGAAAATTCAGCTTTAACTTTTATCATGCATAGATTGCAGCAAAGAAAACCTTGTGCAAATTCTCCTTGGCAACTCAGAATCTTAGCTGTTGCTTGAACTCCAGCTGTAAATTGGAGTACTGCATCTGAATTTGCATCTTTTTGGTTTAGCATTCACAGATTTTTTTTATTTTTTTTTTGCTTGTTTGTTTTGCTTTGATTAGCATTCTTAATTGAATGACAAACTGTGGTAACCTTGCATAAAAGAAAAAGCATATTAAACACCAGTTTATTCCAGAAAAGGGTTGTGGATGCCATTTCTGATGCCCATACTAATGTGAATAGGAGTTGTCCTACAATTTGCAGCTGAAGAGTGATCCAAAGATATGTGGGAACCTGATTGAGCAGAAGGCTGACAAAAGCACACTGTGGGAAGTCACCAACTGAGTCACAGGGTGAAAGGAATAGAGATAGTGAAGCAAGATTAAATGGCAGTTTATTTTAGACCTGTATAAAAAGTGTTCCAGAAATAAACAGTCTGATCTGGTGTCCAGTGCTCTCCAACTGTGATCATGGGGAAACTGAAGTAATATTGTCCAGTTTGGGATTGTATTTCATAGACACTAAGCAGGTTTGATCTTTGCTGCTGTGATGGTATCAGTCCTATTTTCTTTATTTCCCTCTCTCTTCCCCCCTCATGACTTGGAGGTTAGTCACCCAGTTTCCTGATATTTTTGTTCTAGTCTAGCACTTGGCTGTCATTTGAGATCCACCAGCTTGTTATCTAAAACTTTACTCCTGATCACATGCTGTGTGATCAAAAATGCGTTAGACTGCCAAAGTAACCCTCTAGGCTTATTGTTCATGGTGGTGTGACCTTACAAGGAAGGCAAACACTTTTTATTTATTTTACCTTTTTTTTTGTGTATAGGAGAAGAATCCCCTGTTTCTACTACCGCAGGTGGGTCAGTTGCCAGTTGCAGACACAGTTCTCTTGTCTGCTTGTGGATGTGGGTGCAAGCTGGAGGAATTACTGACCCTGGAAACAAGGTGATGAGTCCCAGATTAAGCAAAGCAAGCAGAACCTCTGGAGCTCCTGGGAACAAGTCACTTTTTACCTGAGCAGTGGGGGTCAAAAGGAAGCTAGTGCTTCTGGAGTCATCCACTTTTTCTTCTAGTACAGCCAAACCTTGCAGTTTAATTCCAGGTGGCACCATTTGTTGGCTATCATATTGAAATAAACTTGATGCTCCACTACAAAATATGCTACAATTGTTTTCATGTTACTAGGAGAAGATAAATTTATAATAATTATTCAAAATACCTAATTCAGCACTTGCTTAACTTGTTGAACAGCTTGCTAATGAGATGTCCTAGAGTTATCTATGAATATTTATTAAGATTTATATCAACAAGAGAACACAGAAAAACTGTATTCTTTTTCAAGAGAGAAATTATGGTCACTCATTTTCATTGCACTGAAATTACAATCAATTTTGCTACGTTACAATAGAATGACATGCTTGGGCATTTTGCCTAAAGCAGTGATCTATTTTTTTCTCCTCTGTCTGATCTAGTTCATCAAAACAACATAGTGCAGGTAAAGTGGAATTTTACCTGATGTTTGTGGCTACCTGGTTTTGTAAATAAAAAATAATTAATAGCATTGTCCTCATGAACTGTTCCAGTTGCGGAGAAAAAAATAAACCAAAACACCCCAAAACGTAAGTACATTTTGCATATTTCAGATAAAATGCTGATAAAGATCTAGCCCATGTCTATGGAAATTAGTGTTCTTGTTGGATACTTCCTCAGTTCTGAAAAACATTAGCTTTGAGAATCTGTTTTTGTGTCCTGAAAGAGGCATGTCTTCCACTATAGTTTGAAGGTTAAGGTAGAAATATTTTTACGAAAATTGAATGATGAAGTGTAATAACACTGAAAACATAGCAGAGGATACTTTTTCTAAGCAATTTTAAAAGACAATACCAGCCTGTCAGTTGTGATCCTAGTTTTTGATTTCTGTATTTGGAGCAGTGTTGCAGCTTTACATCCAGACAATTTGTTGGTTATCTTGTAGTAAGTAATTCAAAAAAGTCTTTGTTGCATAGTCAACAATGTAATGTATCTCTCACCTCCCCTAAGTGATGGGAGCAGATTCTGACTCCATTTGCAGTTTACTGAAGCTCAAGGAAGCTCTCCAAGATCTTGGCTTTCAGCTTTTGTTTTCTAAAAGAATCTTCTAAGCATAATTTAAAAAAATAAGTTTAAAAAATTAGTAGTAATGTAGCCCCTCTTGTATTGATACTGGAAATGCACAGAAGGGACAGGATAGGTAGAGAGAGGCTGCCTCCTTAATGTTCACATGTGAGACTGACTCCCTCTATGAGGCAAGAGTGCAACAGTGTGTATTTGGGTCACAGAGAGCATCAGATTCTTCAGTGTCTCTGATATGGATTTATGAAGATCTCAATGAAACTTTTCTGGTTTGTTTTTTTTTTTTTTCTATTTGTATTAGCCATGATAATGTACCTTGTTCTTTGTCTTTTGTGTTTTCCATACAATACAAAGCATGGAAATCAGACTTTTCTATCTCTTTTCTGGTTTCCTTTTCTTTTTCCTGTCTGGCATGATGTCTTGGCCTCATAAGGTCTCTAATCTCTTTGTAGACAGCTTATAGTAAGCTTTTACAATCCAGAGGAACCTTGTCAGGCTTGAGAAAAGTGGGACAACGTGAACCTCATGGAATTCAAAAAGACCAAGTGCAAGGTTCTGCACCTGAGTCAGGGCAATCCCAAGTATCAGACTGGGTGATGAACTGATTGAGAGCAGCCCTGCTGAGAAGGGCTTGGGGATACTAGTGGGTGAAAAATTTGAAATGAACCAGCGATGTGAGACTCCACCTGGTCTAAGTGTTCAGCTCTGTAGTCCTCAGCACAGGAAAGTCATGGACCTGTTAGAGTGGGTCCAGAAGGGGGCCACAAAAATGATCAAAGGGCTGGAACACCTGTCCTATGAAGACATGCTGAGAGAGTTGGAGTTGTTGAGCCTGAAGAAAGCTCCAGGGAGACCTTGTTGTGAGCTTTCAATTCTTGTAAGAAGGGATTTTATAGCAATGGCAGAGAAAGAATGAACCAGGGCCTGTAGTGACAGGGCAAGGGGTAATGGTTTTAAATTGGAAGAGTGTAGATTTTGATTGGACATAAGGAAGAAATTATTTGAAGTGAAGGTGGTGAGATAGTGGAATAGGCTGACTAGAGGAGTTGTGGATGCCCCAACTCTGGAATTGTTCAAGACCAAGTTGGATGGGGCTTTGATCAACCTGGTCTGGTGGGAGATATCCCTGCCCATGGCAGGGGGGTTGAACTGGATGATCTTTCCAACCAAAAAAATCCACTTGATAACTCAATGATCACAATTTTCCTTTCACACTGTACCATAGTGTTAGTCTTGTTGGTTATTTGGGAGATAAAAAGATTTGAGTTTCTTTCAGTTTGTTGATAATAAGAAGTTTAATTAGTTTAATTTATTAATAGGGTTGCAACTTTTTTTTTTTTTTTTTTTTTTTTTTTATGTAGAACTACTATTGCTCAAGCAAACCTAAAACTAAAATTCTATTCTCACATGCTGATGAGCTGTCAGTTTTGGTTTTGGCTTTGGTGGTGTATTGTTTTTTTTTGTGTGAGGTTTTTTTTTTTAATATATAAAAGGTACATATAATTATTTTTTGGAACTTAAATGTTTAGCAGGCCTGTGTTCGTTCGTGAAGAAAACTTGTATTTGTCAAGTCTCTGACATACTTCAGTTAACTTGCCCTCTTATTACAGTCCATGATACTGTTTTTTCCTCTTTCTTCATACATGGTTATGTTTCAGCTCATTCTATTTCTGTCCAAATAGTCTTGTTCCCATTGTAGCCCAGTGAAGATATATTCATAGCTTTCAGACCTAGTTCTTATCCTACCCAGGCTACTAACAGAATCAGACAGAGTAAGCTAGGACCTAGCACTGAGGTGGAAGATGCATGTAACTTGCCATGGTCTTCTCAATAGAATCTTTTGTATCTGACACATGATGCAAACAACTGAGTAAATAAAATTCAGATCTTGCAATATCTGTTAGTAGCAGGTGTCTGTATAGGTCACAGACTGCAGTGGCTCAGGTAATTGAAAAGAAATAAAATAATTTATACTATATTTAAAATCAACATTGCCTGAGTGCGTCAACTTAAATGCCATTATAGGTGAAGAAGGGGACACAAACTCTTAGTAATTTTGTAAGAGTGAGCAGAAAAAGACTGACAATTATTTTTGTTTGCTAAGCCTTAAAAGAATTACCAGGCAAGGAGGAGATAATTAAACCATCAAACACAGGGAATTTCATGGACATTGTGGGTAAACAACTTGTGAGTGCTCCAGGCAAGGGACCAATTTAATTAAAAAAAAATAAATATCTAATTTAGTTAACCCATTTATCAAAGAAATATGTTGGAAAACCATTAGTCTTTCTACAGACATTAACACTTCGGCTGTAAGTGCAACGTTTTAGAAAGGGAACTTTATAAACTTTTATTTGGCATTACTTAAAAAATATACGAACAGAGTTGTGACCAAAAGTTAGTTTTTGATATTTTTTTTTTTAATTTTTAAATTCTAAGTACCTGATACTTTATTCCTTGTTTAATTATAAAGTATTTATTTTTGCTTTTTAAAATAAGAGGAAAGCTGAGATCTGTAACAGGAATTGCATTTTCTTCTGTTTATTGCAGGATAAATACCTTATGACCTTTCTATTAGTATTTACTATGTACTCCATAAGTCTAAAGCTACCTCTTTGGTCTTGATGTTGGTCTTGATGATACACAGCTAATTATAGTTTGGTTTTTCTCACTTCTATCAATAAACCCGATAAAGGTTTTTCCTCAAGAAAAATTAGTTTTATCTCATTTATGGATAATGTTAATATTAACGAGATACTGACTGTTACAAAATATGCTTATGTAATTAAAAATTAAGGACAAACCTCCCCCCCAAACAATTCAAAACTCTTTTGTATCAATTCTTTTATCTATCAGCAGCCAGTGGAGATTATTCAATAATTTTTTTATTGAGCTAGGAAAGAGGGAATAGTAGGCAAGCCAATGTACAGTCTGGAAAAGTATTTAAAAAACAAGAAAGCATTGGTCCATAGTAAAGATATAAATAACTTTACAGTTGGCAGAGTAAAGGCAGATAGACCTTTGAGAATCTCCAAGTTAACTTAATTAACAAATCGAAGAACAAAATCCAAATCACATGGAAAATGCAGTGTTGTTAAATGAGCTGCACGAGCTGTTTGTGTAGGGGGATGAATTTAGACAACTGTGAAGCCAACAGTTTTGAAGTGTGAAGAGGCCCTGGTTTGTATTGCATGTGATTTGGAATGAACGGCTCTTCAGTATTGGGCAATGCAAAGAGGTAAAGACACTTTTTCTTTTTCTTTCTTTCTTTTTTTTTTTTTTTAATCTACAATACAAATAATCTCAATATTTTTTGCCATGTTTCCCCTTAAGAGGGTCTTCTATTGTCAAAGATGAAAGTGTTACCAAATTGAATCCAGTGAAACCAGTTTTTCCTGTGGCATCCAGTCTCCTCAAAACTCTACTGGGAATAGGAGCTTTAGTCAGCAGGCAAGTTAACCTGGACAGCATTGAATCATCATTTTGAATCATCATCCTTATTAAAAACAGAATGCATAGGTGTTTCTTTTTAAAGTCTTGCTGTGACTTATGGTTTGAATATCTTTTTTTGAATAATATTTTGCAAGATTTCCTCTGGTTCCCCTGTACCTCTGCCCCCTCATGTGCAGAGGCACTTTTGTTTGTGCTCTTAGCTTCTTACCAGCCCAGTTTCCTATTCTTTTGCTTAGTTAGAATACAATACCATTAAGAATTATTTAATCATCTGGTTAGAACTATGTATTGCCATATCCCAAAATGATATATTCAACTCTTGTCTCTGTTCTTTGAGTTTTTAAAAGTGTATATTTCTGTCTTAATCTAAAATGTAATGTTATTCTTCACACTGAATGCAGGAGGTTTAATTCTTTTCAATACAAAAATATAGAGTTTATGGCTGTAAAATGTTTGGGTTTTTTGTTTTTGTTTTTTAGAGGAATACGTAAAGCTGTTTAACAGCATTTTAGGTACAAGCTTGTAGAGAATTTCTGCCTTTACATGGAAAAAACCCATTTATCTGGGAAAGATATAGGAATAGAATGATTTTTCCAGAGAAACTTTCATTAAAAATAGTTGAAATCTAGCTCTGTGAGAAGAAGGGCAAGGCAGTTGCAATAATGAGAACTAGGGTTAATTAAAGTAGGAGGTAGGTATGAAGGGTGAGGATGAGAATCTTTCAGTAAGGATGAAAAGGATGGGCACAAATAGCCTGGAAAACTGGAGGTGAATTGACAGTCCCTTTGTTCATTTTGCTGTCCTCATTCTTTTCTTCCCCAGTTTTTGAGGCTGTTTTCCTGACAAATTCTATTAATTTGCTGATGATAAAAAGCCAACAAAAGTTTGAAGTGTAGCTGTGCATGTGGTTTTAGTCTAAGGACACCAATTGAAAAGTAATGAAGTTTATTTAAACTGTCTCATTATATGTCTTGTCTCCTGGTTTGGATGGTGATAGCAGGGCAGCTGCAAGTAAGTTGATTACACAAACCTTTGGGCAGTTTGAGAAACTCTTAGACCAGAAAAATGAGAAATGACAGAAATTCTGGGAGAACAGGGGAAAAGATGAGATTTTTGTGTTTCTCCTTTGTTTTTCTTTATAAAACGTAAGTGCAGCTTACTTCAGGGCATGACAGATAGCTGGTGTGGGCTTTTTTCTTTAAAAAGAAAAGCTCAAACAAAACCCCCTCTAAATTTCATGTCAGAAGTAGTCCTTTTGTTTTTAAATTACGTTTCTATGCCTGTTTAGGTATGACATCCAAATATAAAATACAAATTCTAAAATTTTGATATAGTTTATTAATAAAATGCAATTCATTTTGAGTAGTCTACAAATAAATTCTCATGACTATAAGATCTTGTGCTAGCAAATAAATAAAAAAAAATAATCATGTCACCCTTTATCCATTTGAAGAGAATGAGAAGTGATTGTAATGTTTTGATCCAACACAGGAATAGGTAAGACTGATTTCTTATCCTCCTGAGACAGGATGACAAGTTACAAGGCACTTGAATAGCAGTGTTTAGTGGTATATAATTTGTTAGGTGGAGAGAAAGCTTTATTCTATGAACAGATGGAAATTTTTATTATCAGAGAGTATCAAAGGACTTGGAAATGTATGTTGTAGATAACCATGACATAAAAGACAATCTAGTGATAGTCACTAACTTGCACATTTTTTCTAAATTCACGGTTTTCTTAAATGAAGGTTGGTTGCTGTGTTTTCCCCCATTCTAGTATTGGAAGGTGAACTTGCACTGGATCCACCTAGTCTGGGTCCAGTAACCCAGTACCATGAGAAGGTGATAAATTCTTGTTTGTAATAGTTTTTCTTCTTTTTTTCTCTTCTTACCACTGACAGAAAAAAAGACAGAAGAGCATGCAAAGCCTTTCCAGGTAGTGTTGAGTTCTGCAATATGAACTAATAGAGTGATAGGAGAATTCTGTAATCAGCTGATAGAGGACAGCAGTGTATTTATTGTACTGGATGACTTGTCACCTAAGAAAGTTTCCTGAATGCTGTAATAGAAATGCATAATTTAGGAAAAAAAACAAACAACCAAACAACAACCAAACAGAAATTTATATCTAGTGTATTACTGACTGGGAATCTGTATAGATCTGCCTGCAGCCGTTGGTGAACTGGTGCTCTTCACTTCTTAAAACATAATTTCACAGACCCAGCAAAAGAAGGGGTAGAACTGTTACCATGGCATTGAGTCCCCTGATGACATAAAAATAGGCAGATTTATACTTTTCTGGGCCAAGGATTTAGGGGTTGAAAAAAAAATACAAGTGTTTTTCAATCACTTTTTACTATGTTTTAATGCCTTTAGTTTTAATATGCAAATTACCAGTCAAATCTATTAATTGGTTTATCAGCATCCATGGAAGTGAAGTAAAATGGGAGAGAATGCAGCTGTCAGTAGGAGCTGTGCACATTTAATGACTGTAAAATCTGACCTGAAGCTAGGCCTCCTTTTATTTCCTTTCCTATGGATAAGAGGTTTGATGGAAGCATTTTGGTATGATAGCATTTCAAAATGTTGACATCTATTTAAATAGATGTGGACTGCATGCTTGAATTTGTACTTAGCCTTTCACTTAACCTGAAGACTTATAAATACAAACAAAATAAATCAACAGAGCATCTAGTAAAATCATCTTGAGTGATGCCTGCCATGTAAGAAAAACAGCAACCTGACTGGCAGTCAGTATTGGACCTAAAGGAGACAATCTCAGCTCTGGCCAGGGATGGCAAAGAGTTGTATTAAAACATGGTTACTGCAAAGTAAGTATTAGAAGGTAAGCTATCCTTTCTATATTCTTGTATTTTAAATGCTCTGCTTTAGAATAAATGGACAATGTAAAGCTGCTGCTATGTCTTAAGATGTATGAAATGCCATAGAAGAATGTTCACTCACCTCTGATCTATGGCAGCTGGTGCCACAGCTGTTTTCTGTGACAAGTCAGTCTGGCACTGCTGTAGGCAGAGCTAGGTTACTGAGAAACCTGAGACGTGTTTTGTCCTCAGGGCTCTTTCTGTTAACTAAATAGATGTCCCAGCACTGATCATAATCTCCTGAGTGCAAAATTGAAGTACAGTACTGGATTTTGGGACAGTGGAAGATTAAACTGTTACATTTCTCTCTTCAGGCTCAATTGGGATTGCTCTGATCTATGTCAGTTTTGAGTTGATGCCTTGCAGTCCCTGCACTGCTCAGATTAGTTCAACCATAACGTGCATTGGGTAAATTGCTTCTGTCATGCTCAGATTGGCTTCCAGCACCTCTGTCACTGAGGTGAGGAGGATGCAGGATAATTTTGTTCCTGGGAAAATGGAGGTTTAGTTTACTACCAGCCACATTATGGCTTTTAAGGAAGAATAGATACTGCTCCCCTCCTTTCCTCTTTGAAGTGGTTTCAAACACTGTGCAACCAGATACTTGAACTACACATTGGTAGGTTCAATTTCTTCTACTGCTGGATTTTTATTTGTTTATTTTTATCATGTTGGGGTGAAATGCAGCAGCAAATTAACAGAACTAAGTAGCCACCATTAAGGACAAAGGGAAGAAAGAGTATCTGACTGAAACAGCACTGGAAATTCTAAGTATGTGGCTTGGGGTTAGTCCGGTTTTTCCCAGGATGCCATAATGAATGCCTTTAATGAAAGGTAAAGTCTTAATATATTATGGTCTGTTACCACGAGCTGTCATGTGTTATGTTTGTCCCAGTGTCAGAGGGTGCTGTGACACTGTAAAACTATCAGCTTTTCACCTTTTCTTCTAAGCTGTAGGTACCTGGTAGCCCTTTCTATCTTGGTATAGTCCATGAAAGCTCTTAAACTGCTTGCATCATGTATAGGTATTTTTTACCTCCTTACTGCTGAGAATACATAATACACAATTCAATGCACTTCTCGGATTTTGCTGCCAGCAGTAGAAGAATACTTAATTCTCAATTTTAGTTTTAATTATTTTTTCAGATGTAAGAGAAATTGTAGCTCACCTCAGCCTGAATATTCTATTAAGAATGTGAATTTATCTAGGAAAGGCTTTAAAAATTAAACTGCTACTTTTTCCTTAAATGGAATATTTTAATAAAATTTTACTTATGCTCTGCAGTGTTTTTTGTGTCCTCTGTCAATAATACTTAGATACAAGATAATTTTTTTTTTTTCCTTTTTCCCTGAAGAAAACCTCAGCAAGTTGATCATTTGTTGCTTTTGGCTCCATTATCCATTCAGCTCAGCTTGATTTGTGTTGGTAGCAGCAGTGGAATGTAAGGAGCAGAAAAATAAATTGCTGATTCTGCATGTCTCCTAACCAGAAGTGTATGTTAGTTAGCTATTCCATTCTTCTTATCCTTCCAGTCAGGGCAGTCTGTACAGAATGAATTTCTTCATCAAAGTGAGAGAACATACCACTTATAGTGCCATTTTCATCCTGGAAATGGAAAATTACTTTTCGTCTGGAAGGCACGAGCATTCAGACACTTCTAATGTCTTTGCAACTCTTTAAGAAAATGAATAAATCAAGCTGTCAGACCTCTAATCTCTGTCCAAGAACTGTTTCTTCCGAGGCTCAACCTACAGAACCAGAATTTTGTCCCTTTGAAATTAAAGTCGTGTGACTAAGCAGAGGTCATGGTTTCACAATTTAAGTTTACCATTGACTTTTAATATGTCTGAAACATTTGCACGACAAATATGCCATGCATTGGATGATTGAATGTGAAAACTGAGATAGTTTTTACTTTCTTTTCCTACTTAACCAAAATGTGTACAGTGGAGAAGAAGAGTAGATTGTAGTTGTGCAGTCATTGATCAAGAGATCCGTCCTTGAAAGGCAAAGCGCTAATTCTCACAGCACTAACATCCTTCTATATGTGATTTCTGGGGCCTGTTTTATCTACCAAGGTTTTGAGGAATATAGAGCCACCTTGTAAAGAGGTCTGCTGAGGAATGAATTATTTTATTGCCAACAGGATGATACCGGTCTATACTTAGCCAGGTCTAGTCTGTAATCAGACTCAGTGGGGCAGGTTAGGTGCTTTCATAAAGGGAACATGACTGGAGAAGACTGGCAGGAGAAAACAACAGATACTGAAGCAGTTGGACTTAGATAATCAGTATTTCAGGTAGGCAGAGAGATTCGTTTGTTTCTAAATGCTTTGCTTAAGTTTTAGACTAAGAAATAAAATTGTGCCATTCTATAGACAGCATTGAGTCCTTTCAGATGTAAGGAAATTGTATATTTGCATACATTTATCTGGTTGTTTATGTGGGGTTTTTTATTTGCTTAATGGCTGTGATCAGCTATGCTATTACAAGAATAAATCCTGTCAGGAGCAGTCTTGCAAGTATGGAAAACCATAACCTTCAGGGATTAGGATTAATCCATGTGTAAAAGGAACATTCAGGCTATGTTAAACCCAAGTTTTATTACTCAACATCCTGAGATCCCTGCCCCCTGGCTTGGTACAGGGGAATGGGAAATAAGAGTAGAAAGCAGACTATGAGCTCTTTAGTGACTGGAGAAGTTTCTGTCCTTAGTGGTTTGTTGTGGTGTTAGTGCTGGGCAGCAGAAGCAAATTATGTTCTGGCTCTTCAGCTGTCACTGGTCTCAGCCAGGTGTTCTAGTTTACTTTGATAGCAGTTCTCATTTGTGCTGGATAGCAGGTGTTGAGGATCAACATATCTTTATTTTTGTCCCCCTTGCTGTGAGGGTGGTGCTTTCTGCAAGTAGGGAGGGAGTGGTGACTGAAGTACTGCAATTTAGAGGTTGGTAGAAAATAAAAACCTCAGGCAAGATGGAACAAAGCAGAAGCATTCAATGCTAGTTTCTTGAAGTCAGGGTCTTGATATCCTAAGCTTAGGTAAGCTAGTTGTGTGTATTTATTTCTCCTTTAAGTAATTTCTTGACTAATATGTGTTGAGTTACTCTACAGTTCTTTTTGCTTCTGTTCTCAAGCTGGTCCTGGCTTGTGAGGAGGAAGCTTTGAGAGGGATCTAAAAGCCCTTTAGCCTTATGGAGTGATCACTGTAGCAATACCAGCTTTATGTTATGTAGCAGCATAAAGAGAAACATGGCAAATGTGTGCTGGCGTGTCACTGTGGTCTCCTATTGCATGAAAAATCTGCTGTTGTAGTTGAAGTCAGATCTAAAAAGACTGTTAATGGTGTTAATCCTTTATCAATTAAAATCCTGTGAAAATAACTATAGGTGTTTATTGCAGCAGCATGTTAGACGTGCTTGTTAGATGCTTCTAGTTACACAGTGTCTGGTAGCTTTGTGTTTGCCCTGTACCTTCCTCCCCTTCCCTTCTCCCCCCCTTACTCCACACAAAACAAAAAGCCCAACAACAATAAACCCCACAGTATGCAGGTTTGGGTCCTGTCTGTGTTTACAGAGATCTGTTATGAAATCTTGAACTATCTATAGTTTACTTATTGATGTGTCTCATAAATTAGAATGTTTGCATTTGTACTTTGTGTATTTGTAAAAAACCCCTCCACTATGTCTGTGTTATTTTTCCTGGCCGCTTTTTGGTTTTGTGTCCTCTATGAGAGTACTGAATTAGTATATTTCCTTAACTATTTTATTTTGTGACTGGCTTGTTTTTTTTCTTCTCTTCAATTGTGGAACTTAATGACTTAGTATTTCCTGTCCTCTGAGGATATACCATTCTCTTATCCATTGTAGACTGTGAAGAAATTCCTGTAATGTTATACAAAACCTGCTGAAGTGATTAGGAAGTCTGAAGTTTTTACCAGTAATCCTTATTGGGTTCAATTTAAGGATACGCTTCTAGACTTCAGACTTCTTCCCTTTGGCATGTTTGCAGTTGAATAGGTTGTCCAGTGTGTTTTTTAAATGTATAAAATTAATGATAAGTTGTAGGTTGGTATGAATTAGTTCCTGTTGTGTCTGAAAAAATACAGCTGCAATCAGGTGTACTGAGAGTTACCTGCTGCCTGATCCTAGGCAAAATCCAGAATGATTTTTTAGTCATTTGTCTAATACTACCCAGAAGACCTATCAGTTAGTTGGTCTCTTAATCCCAGATGGATTAATTTAGGTATCACATGTGTTTATATATCCCACTAATCCATTATATGCTCAATCCTAGTTTAGGTTTTCAGTAAATTTTCCTTGAACCCCATAAATGCACACATGTCTGAATCTTCTTTACTGGCTGTCCTTGGACTGTCTTGTACCTGTGTCAGTGAACTGGAACTGAGTACATACTAGTTCTGGATAGAGAACTGGTAGCAGTTTGAACATGATACCTGAGTGGAATTTCTGTTTTGTTGTTGTTTTCCTGAAATACATATTGCCAAGTTTGTCTTCAAAGTAATGCCAAAGTTGCAACTAGATTAGAAAAAAAAAAAAGGATAATTGAATATTAAAAAAAATCAGTAATAAAGAAAAGACAGTCCCAGACAGACCAGAAGTTTGCTGACTTGTGTATTATACATGTTGCCAGTATGTGGGATATCAAGCTGCATTTAAAATCCTAAAATGCTTAAAAATGGCAAGAAGCAAGATTGCTAATAAAAAGTTAAGCGGGTGTGTTTATGTATTTATATGTGTGCGTTCAAGCAGCTGTGCTAAGTCTAACCATGCTTTGTCATTTGCTGAAAATAATTTGGAAACCAATTGTAAATTACTTACAGTGGAACTATTATTTTAGCTTTCAAAAAAGTTTAGTGTGCATCAAAGTAGCTTTTCTTGATTTACTAGACTCTTCTTATATGTTATATACAAGTTACTTAGTTTTTGTCAGGGTGAAGTACCTGTGGCCTTACAGTATGCCTGAAATTAAATAACTGCTAGAGAAGTGAGGGTGAATAGACAAGAGTAGGGTTAGGTTTCTGCTTGTAGTAGGGTCAGACTTCCTTGAAGGAGTCAGTTGATGGCCAGGAAATGCCCTGGGAGAATTTTTTGTGCCCTTTCAGCAGCTGTGGTAGAAGCTGTGTTCTCTCTTGTCTTTGTAGCAGTTGCTGTGTTTCTGCATTGCTGCTGAGAAAAGTAGTGGCAGAGTTGCATTTAAAATTTTTGAAGATTGGCTTTTATTTTCTTTCTATAAAATGGGTGAGATTATGTTGTGTGAAAAAGATTGCTAGTGCTTAAATGCTACGAAGTAAGCGGAGATAACTGACACTGTCATTTTTAGTACTTCAAAAGATGCAGTTTTAACTTTGGTCTTACACTTGTAAGCTTTCATGGTAGTCTGGACCCAGAGAGCAGGTTCACTACTTCAAGTAACCTGGCTCAAAGCTTTGTGATAAAGGTATCTGCATATATTTAGCTTTCCAGCAAGAATATGGGGCTTAGTTTGGGGGAATGCTAAGGTAATTCTGTTTCTGTAAACCTTGAATTAAGATCCAAGTACTGTGGTATTGAATCCATGTAGTGTTTTGATAGTGTTCCTGTTTGCATCTTCTCTGTGTGTAAAGCCAAATGCTGGTAAAAACAAACCTGTACTGGTATGGTTATGTGCAACTGCTTTTTTACTTGCCCTCCTCTGTGGTGGGTTTTTTAAATTTTATTTAACAAATCACATAGCAATAGGGAAAAGTATTACAGCAATTGCTCTGTCTGTTCTTCCACAATAAGAAATTTAAGGGAAAAGATTCCAAGGAGAGATGCTGGTTTTCTTTAAATGCCCTATACTGTTATTGCCATCTATATTACTGAGATTGGGAGGGCCAAAATAGGGAATAATATTCATATTTGCTTCAAGTATGTATGAATAACATTTGTTCTTCCTAATGAAAACCTGAAGACCCAAGTATCTTCAGAAAATACATGCTAAAAAGATTTGCAGTTCTCTTCATAGAAAAAAGTGCTACTGTTTCATAGATAGGGCCACTAAAGCTAGTGTTCCATTGTAACTTTCTAAGCTTTAAAATAAACATCTTGTAAATACTGTAATTTCACAAAATCAAGTGTTACATGGCTTGGCTAGAAATCTGGCTTAAGGATCCAGAAAATATTTTTTCTGTTCTAGGAGAAACTGCAACTTTTTGTGTTCCCTGCTTATATTTTGCTGTTTTTTTCATTTCACATTCTCTTTTCTGTCAGTATCTCCTAGTGACAGACATAGCACTATGTATAGCACTATCTGCAGTTTCTCATTCTGAATTGCTTCTGACTTCATTTTACATGTGTGGAGTATGGAAGAACAGGTTTGTGCCTGCTGCTTTCATGCATTATTGTGTTTTCCTCTATTGTTGCTTAAGAAAAGTGACAAGCCATCACTTGAGATTGAGTTTTCTTACCATGGTAGTACTGGTGCAGCTTTTTAAGTGAAGACTGCATTGTTTTGCTGTGAATATAGAACTAAAGTGTATCATACTTTGCAGTGACTGAAGCCTGTTTCCAGTTTGAATGTATTTGAACCTCAGTTTCTAGTAGTATACTTGGATTTTTGATATCTAGAGGACTATGTTTAGTAACTTTTAAATAGAGAGAATATATGGGAATAAACCTACCCAGTATATTGCAGTGAGGTTATTTTTTTTGGGGGGCATTATTAGTGGTCAGAAAATGAGTCACTAGAAGCTCCAGGTCATGAAGGTAATGACCTATTTTACTTCAGGAGGGGGAGAAGGTGAAAAAACTGAAGTTGCAATGAACTTCTTATCTGTTAACTTGTGTTATTTAATGTGTTGCTTTGTCATGGGTAGAGCAAAAGTGTATGGGCTGGAGGTCACTTTGATGTGTTTGAGGAAGGGAGAGGTGGGGATACGTACAATCGTGAAGATTACAAATGTGCTGGACAAAATGGTAGATCCACTTCACTATAACATCTACTCATTATATGTAACATCGGCTCAGTATACCAGTGGAAGCTTGTGGCTTTAAAAAACAAGGCTGAAAAGGATTCTGACTTGTGAAGGGTACTTAGAGATGTTTGTGACTCTCCAGACAGTAGAAATACTGAAGGTTTCTTTTGGAAGAGTCAGAAGGGTTGGAGAAGCCCCATGGCTGTGTGGAGGCTCATTTGGCAGGCATTGGAAGAAAGATGTAAGAGGGTAACAAAGTCATAGATTACTTGAGCCCTGGTCAAGGAAGAAGGAGTTGGATTTTTTTTTTCCATTTCAAATGAATCTACTGGAAGAGGACTCTTCTAAAATATAAACTCAAACTGTAATCCCAGAGAAAAAGCTTGCTGGCCTTGAAAACTTGTGTCATTGCTGAAGAAGAGCTTCAAATAGAGAAACATAGATTTGCATAATGCCTACAATTTTTTCTTTAATGTATACATGAAAAGAGAGAGGAAACCCAGGATGGCACAGCAGATAAATAAGTGTGACTACAGAACAATGGGCCATTATTAGAGTAGAAGTTAAGTGCAATAAATATTTCTGAGGGTAGTAGTCAGGTAGTGTAGCTAGTGGTTGTGAAAACTAGCTTTCAATGCTGTTAAGATTGTATTAACTGAAGTGCAAACCAGGCTGAAACCCTTCTGTGAACATACCAGGAGCTTGAGGTATAAAATGGAATAATTTGAATAGCAGAATATTAAACTGGGTTAAACAGCCTTAAGGTGGTAGCAGAGCAGTCATGAGAGAACATGAATATTGAAGGATGCAAAATTTTCAGGAAATGTTAGAAATAAAGGTTATTCAGTAGCATACATGATGCATTTCTTTAATAATTTAAGGACAATGAGTGTGAAACAGAATCTGCTTAGTTTGTCAGTTGAGTGAAAGCTGGTAAGAGACTCTACTAGGGTGTTGCTAGATTTCTGAAGTAGGTGCAATGCTGGATCTGGAAGCACATCATTATAATGGTGTAAAGAAGATTGAAATGCCTGGATACATTGTGAAAGAAGACCATGCATATCGACTGGAGAGCAAGTATTTCTGATAATGGCAGGTAGAGCCAAGATACTGTGGTTGAGGGGTCTAACAATCTTGTAAAATTTGAAAATAAGTAATGGGGCCAAGAACAGGTGAAGCTGCTGAGTGCTGTAGTTTTAACTCAGACTTTGTGTATTATAAGTATCAGGAAAACATACCGGATCAAAAACATACAGAGAGATGGTTTCAGGGAAGGATTAGGAGGACTAGAAAGCATTTCCTACAGGGGAAGAACTAAAAAAAACAAAACCAGAACTTGGTTTGCATTGACACTGCCAGTAAGGGAAAGAAGAGAACATAAATGTAAGGTAAAGGTCAGTGTTGGCATAATAATGTGGATAAATTGGATATTAAGACATGTAGTCTGGAAATTACAGAAGGTTCTTGCCATTAAACCTGCCAGGTGCTGGAACAGAATTCCTTTGGTGATAATGAGACAAAGCTATCTAGCTGCTTTTGGCTTTGAGGTCAGTAATATATGTTGTAAAGATTAGATGTTGCTGTTGCATGTAATAAGCATGATAACTCAGAGGTCTCTGTTCGATGTTTAGTGTAGTTGGAGTAGCCTTGTATGCTCAGTGTGTGCTCTGTGGGTTCCATTGACTGACTGGTGTCTGGTGGAAAGGCTAAGTAACTGGTTGTAGTGAGTTTGTCTCTTTGAGTCATTTCTATAAGCTTTTTGTTACAGTTTCTTTTGAGGATTAAATCCAATGAAGTTCAAATGCCACTACAACACTTGAAAAAAGAATTACCCTGAACCTTTCATTTTCATGTCAAGACAAATGTGTTCTAGGCCTTTAAAACAGATGATTTTATAACTGACAGGTTTCTGACCCTTGGTAATTTTTTGTTCTTGAAAGGTAATAATAGGAAAAGTTTTTCATTCTCACACATTTGAAAAGCAGCAGTGCAAAAAAAAAAAAGCCCCAATAATAATATCCCTCCTTTACTCCCTGCCCCTGCAGCCTTCACACCTCTTTCGTCCACCTGCAAAAGAATCTGATGTGACTTGTCTTGACACTTGTGCTAATGGAAAGGGAGTTGCTTATGCATCTCCCTACATAGTGATTTTAAGTTTATTTTGCCAGAGCAAAATCAAGTTTGGATCTTCATATTTTGGTAGGGCAGGAGAAATAAGTTGATGTATCCATAGCCTGATGAAATTTAGCCAAGTGTTTTTTTGGGGAAGCAAATGGCTCCATAAAGAAATCTTGTGCACCTATGCTACTGCTTGCGGGATGGATGGTGTGGGGTGGGGGAGGATAATATTATAAAACAGAAGGGAAATGTTGGGCAGAAGTTAAAGCTTTGGTCATTGTTACGTATTTTACAAAGAAAGTGCCAACTTGGTGTCATTCCAAACAAAAGGCAAAATTTCAGTCTTCCATTTACTTATTTTAAAAACAATATGGGGGGAAGAGAAGGAAACAGTTAAGTCTGAGAAACTACTAGAGAAACTTGGCACTCTGCATATCCTCCAAGTAACATACTCCTAATTGCCTGATTGCCTTGAGGAAATAAAGGAAGAAATCGGTTTTTGAGTCTCTTATGGACATGTTTTTTTATCTCCCTTGTAAGTTACTGATATACCATAGTGAATTGGTATGTGCAGGTGGAACCACAACAACCTGTGCTGGGTAAATTGAGTGGAACCTTTTCGTAAAATACCGTTTGTGTGTATGTGCTTGCCATATGCAATTGTTAAGATGTTCTCAGGCAAAGGCAACAGTTATTAACTAGCAGACTTTAAGAAACTACTTTGTCTAAACTCCCACACAAGCTATTTTTCTTCCTTGAGGCAAGGTGGACAAAATAGTTCAGATGAATGTCTAGTTTAGATGAAAATTCAAGAATGGGGGAAGAAATTCTGAAGCCATTGGTGTTCTAGTTGAAGTAAAGTTTGAAGGCTGTTTAGCATCAGTTGCAGAAAGTAGTCCCCTCCACCAGCTGCAGCAGAGCTGCTGGTTCACAGAGCAGCCACCTTACTTGGATTTCTTTAGAGCATCGGAAGGAAGCTCAGGGTGGTTCATATAACTGACTCTGTTCTTGCCTGGACCCTGAGGTTTGAGCCTGCTGCCTTCTTAGCTGTCTGTTACTCTTCTAGATTTTCGAGCAGCTCTGATTTCAGCTCCAAACATAGACCCTGATACTGCTGTTTCTCACTTTTAAAGTGTATTGGCTTATTTGCTCATCTTGTTTTCTTTCCCCAGATGTTCTTTCTCTTTAGGATATCCTAGTCCAGTTGTTGCTTTCTGGTGGCTCTTTCCACAAACTCTGTGGTCTTGGAACAGACTTTGAGAAGTATGTTCTTGAACTGAATTTCCTAGAAAATGCTTTTGCCTGGCTTTCTTGAGAAATATTTTTGTTTCATAAGTTACTTAATATTCCTGATCTCTATATAAAATATAGAAGCATTCATTCTGAAAGACAGATGTCTTTAGAGATGCACATCCATTCATGTATGCAAGCGTAGCTAAGATAAAAAAAACTTGCAACTTTGCACTGATGCAATTAAACTGTATGCAGTTAAGTAGAGGAAGATAGCTCATTTTGGTGGTATTCAGATTTTATTTTTGTGCTGAATTAATTGTATGGTTATATAGTCACACTGTCTGTATAGGTGTATTCTTCTCAGGTATCAGGCTGCACATCACTAGCAAGCATTGATAACTGCTCCAGTGCTGACTTCAAGCAAGCTTAGTCCAGCCATTGTTTCTACTTGGAAGGCATCTTCCTCAGACTTTATGTGAAGTCCTCTCCATTGGCTGGTTGTGACACCTGCAGCAGAGTGTTGCAAGCTGAAGTCCTGAGGGATAGTCATCTTCTAGCATTTGTAGAGTCAGATTTCTTGGTTCTTTGGCTTTGTTGGTCCCCTTTTAAGTTCTTTTCTTCAGGCTGGTTTACCCATTTATTCTTGTCCACAGGGTCTTCTAGAAGCTTAGAATCTTTCAAAATACTTAGGTTAGATTAAAATATAGGTGATAATCCTTCAGTTAGATATTGAGCAGCCTTCCTAGGCAGGGCAATTGGGTGTGATTTTTGCTAGGGATGGATGAGAGGCTGTTGCCAGCCATTGGCATCCTGAGGCAAGCTCATTTTTTGTGTCAATGGGCTTGTACTACCATATGAGTTTCATCACAGAAACATTGAGCCCTGGACTGCCTCTAGTAACAATCATAGTTATGTTTCATGTTCAATACAAAGCCATTAATTTAATTCAGATGTACCTATTTTGAAATAATTGTCACAGCACTCAAGTCATGGGCTCTTGAACAAAACAACTGTGTACCTAAAAAGCATGAATGTATTAAGAAACCAATTCCTGAATTTTGTGTTTTCAACGTAGCTGTAACAGCCTTTTTTATCTTTTAAGTTATTGCTGTGGTTTTTTTTTTCTTTTAACCTTTGAGGTGTTTAATCAGAAAGACCTATTGGATTTCTTGTAGCTGGACTATTTCCCAGTTCCAGCTTCCTAGACTAAGGTTGTTTAAAAAATGTGCAGAACATTTGCCTATGACTCCTTATAGCTGAACAAAGTGTCTTATGTTATAAATAACTGTATGTAGAAACACAGTTAAATGTGTCTCCATTGTTCAATTAGTAACTTAAGAAATAAGATTTATTTTCCAGGATTTAAGAAATTTCCTTAGTGTTTCCAGCTATTAAAAAATTTGCATGTTAGAAAACAGGTAGTGTGATGGTGGATATTCAAGAATAGAAAATTTAAGTTTACTTCAGGGAAGTGTGACACTTCCCCAGTTGCCTGTCTGCATAGACAAGGTGGTAGTAATTTTTTGCTTTTCCATGCATGGTGTTTGTGTCAATTACAGGTTATAACAGCAAGAAATTCTGCAGCCGCATGGGTCACCAGGCAATAAGCCAGGGAAGAGAGCTTCTACTTGTAAATATGCAGGTTGAGCAGTCCTAATCTTAATTGATATAGTATGTGGGGAGAGCTTGATTGTCTTCTGTATCATCCTTTGGCCATGCATTCAAGTTTTGATTCTAAACTATGACTTCTTACTTTCTTCTAGTCTTTTACACTTTGGATGACTTTAGGGAGGTTTCATCAGCAGCTTGGTTTAAAAATACTGTGAAGCTTGTGAGTTGTCTTGATGTCTTAATTCTTTAAAATAAATAAAATTTATTCCTATCAGCTAATTGAAGACATGCAGTTTATCTTGAGGCAGAAAGTCAGTAAGTGACTTATTGCTGTAGCTCCCAGATCAGTATAAAGCAGGAACCTCCTTAGGGATTTTCATGTTCCATGAGTTGTGTTGCATTTCTTTCCACTGTAACTTTGTGTTGCATCCTTATCCCTGCTATTCCCTTCCCTGGTTTCTGCTGAACTGAGACTTCCATTGCATATGTAAATTGAATAATTGTTATTGAGACTCAGTTAAATGATTTATTGTTCTTCCTTAGTAAAACAGCACAAGGTCACCATTTCCTCAATTTGTTCAGCATTTATGTTGTCAAGAATGATACTAACTTTTTAGTTTGAAATGTAGTTGACCAGGTACTTGTGATATTTTAATCTTTATATTTTCCTATATTTTCTGGTATTTTGGATTATTTTTAATTATTCAAATTAAATATCACCATCAAATACTTAGCCCTTTGTGCTCTTTTGCTGTCAGTTTAGAGGTAATTGAGGGAAACCTAGTAGTCCCTTTCCCTTGAAAGGTGCAGGAGCAGGAGAGCTCATGGTGTCATCGTAACTGTGGGATAGTAAAACAGAAGCCTCTGCTAGGTCTTCACAGATACCTTAAAGAGTTTCTGTTAGGAAAAACACTTTTTTTTGTTATTTTCTTGAAGAACTTGTGGGGGAAAAAAACAGCCAAAGTGGAATTGATGTTATTAAGAAAACTGGGAGAGGTTCCCTCTTGTTAATGCCAAAGAAAAATGCTGGCAAACTCTGAAGTGTCTGACACTCAGCAAAGAGATTGTGTTCCAAATGCTTTACATCCCTATTCTTAAAATATATTATGCTGCATCTTACTTTGCAGGTGACTCAACTCAGTTGTTGTACAGCTAAAATCTTTTTAGAACTCAAATGAACCCCAAAACCTTCAAATCTGCTGTTGAAGTCTTTATTCTTAGGTTAGATAAATCCCAAATATCACAAATTCAAGGGCTGGGGAGAAGTAGAGAGAAACTCTCATCACTAGTTTTTCTCAACAATATAGTAATTTTTTTTCATTTTTTTTCCTCTCAATATAGATGCCAAGACTGTCAGGGTTGTTTGGTTCTAGGATATGATGCAAAGCTAAAAAGGTCAAACAACTTGAAGTTGTTTGGGAACTACAAACTTCTTAAGAATAAAAAATAAAAACCCCTGCACCTTAGAGTAGAAGCTGCAGTCAGTGTACTTATTTGTCTGTGATAGTAAAAATGACTGGTAAAATTGATGTCATAGCAATATTGTATTTTACGTGTGCCTCTATCTTTTTGTATATTTATAGATACTAGAATAGAGAGGAAATATCTTCTAGGGACTAATTATTGCCACTCAAATTGTGGTACCTTGCAGAATGGAGTGTGCTGCAATTTCTAATACAGTGTGATTTTTTTGAAGCTGGTTATTGTGTCCTCCCCCATCTCTTTTTTTATGGGATCAGTGGTCCCAGCATACTGCCTCCTCCAGACTCTTTTGCATATTTTCATGTGTATAAAAGCTCCTAGTGAATTGAGCTGTACTCAGGTTTGCTTTGGGTTTTTGTTTTGTTTGAAATGACAGGTTATGGAAGGTTTGTTTATGTTCCTGGAGACTAGAGAAAGGAATCAGTTGTGTAAATAAATTTGTAAATAGATATTGACTGAAATGCTAATATTTAGCTGGAGACCATGGTATCACAACAGTGGCTGAACTGATTAACTCATATTACCTGCTGTCTTTGGAACAATAGTGATGTGGCTGCTTTTGAATAGGAAGACTGACTTTGTATTCTGGTATTTGTTTTCAAGCATCAGTTTTAAAGTGGATAGTTTTCATAAACCAGCTTTCTTGCTGGCCCAAGAGAAAGTTGGTGCTAGTGCTGCTGTGCTCTTCAGCTGTGGGAAGGCTGCAGCCTGGCTGGGCAGGCAAGTCACCTGAGCAGACGTGGGGGAGTGAGGAATGTAAAATAACGCTTCTTGAAATTATGGTTTGAGATTTGAGGGAAGCTCATAGATTAATTTGGATTTACCAGAAATCCTGTTGAATAAAGACTGTGTTTGAAGTCCTTTATATGTGAATTTTGACTTAAGATCATGCTAAGCTGATGTATCTGTGGTCATCTGTGAAAGATTACCTGTGGGTGCACATTCTTGTCCTCTCTGTTGGGCAGGCACTGGTGTTTCTGCAGCCAGGTAGCCAGGGAACAGCTTGATTTTTCAGCTTGGTTTTCATCAGGCTAAGTTCCTTAAACTGACTTTGTGGCTACATAAACATGGCTAGTACTGCCATAGGGAAGGAAGGCTCCATTTTTCCAGGAGCCTGCATCTGTCAGGTCAGTGGCTGCTCAAGCACAACCTGAGGAAAGTTGTGGTTTGAATGCTTTGAGTAAGCACCACTGAGTAAGGTGACCCTGCTGGTGGAAACATCCATCTTGTTCAACCTCTGCCTCGCGTGGTCCCGTTTGTTAGGGTGTGAACCATACGGGACAACTCTCACAATGGACACATGAATTTTTTTCACAGAGCTGGTTGTCATTTGGATGAGTAACTAGAAGGACATTGTTCAGCGAGTGTGCTAGATTATATACCCTTTTGCAATAGGTGTTAATTTGTATTCTCCTTTTTAGGAGAAGTAAAATGCAGGAATACATATATATATATATTTTTTTTTTCTGAGAGGTCACATCTGAATACTGGAAAATTACATGACTCATTTAGGAATTTGCTTGCCTAGGGACTCTGAACTGCAGGGAAGACCTTCAAGCCAAGCCAGCATTTCATTTTTCATTGTCTCCTATAAGAACAGCTAAATTCTCACAGCTTTTTATTTATTTTTTTTTTTAATTGATTGATTTCTAAAGTCTTGCTTAAGACTTCAAAAAGGGTCTTGCAGACAGTACAAGGGTGATGACTTGTTTGTGTGGAGCTTCATCATGCCTTGCAAGGTCATGCCTCTCTTGGAAGGAGGCTGGGTCTGGGTGGGGAGAGTCTTGTTGGCTGGAGCTCCTGTGTCTATTAGTTAGGGCACTGCAGGGTAAGCATGAAGGATCTCAGAACTTAAGGAGGATAAATGCATAAACGTTATTACAATATTGTATTTGTGTTTCAGGATAAACTACAACTGAAATGACCCCTAGTATTATTGGGAAAAATAAGTAACTGTTAAATGTTTGGTACCGTTCCTCCATACACACAAAATCACAATTGTTTTTCTAGGTTACTGGTGTTTCATCAAAACTAGGAAAGCTCAATAAAGGATGTCCTAGAAAGTGACATTGCAGGCCTGTTGTGTTGTGGCTTGGTTTTTGTTGGTTTGTTTCTGGAAGGCCACAGTGTCTGACAAATGGTAGGAAGTAACATTTCAACTAATTTAATATGATAATATGTTCAACTAGATGACAATAGTACTGGCAGCCCACCAAAGTAGAAGTGAAAATTGCACACAATATATGATCAGGCTAGCTTTGATCTTGCTGGTAGGAAATAAGATGCTAGGAGACAGCAGTGAAGAGAGAGAAAAGTTAGAAATAAACTGAAATGTTTCATGGGTAAAATCAGCTAGCCTGACTGCATGCAGCCAGCTGATATGTATCCTTAAGTTCATATAGAAATAATTAACTTTTTATTGCCAATAGATAACTTCTGTAGATGGTTTAGAATTCAGTGATACCTGGTATATAGAACTTGCCTGACTTAGCTCAGTAGGGAAAAAGAAATACTAAAAGGAAGATTCTGATGTAAGATACACATTTCCATTTTATTTCTTTGTATTAAGGTTGCCATTTGCACATCCTCTGAAACCTTTTTGGGAATACAGTCTCTGAATTTATGTAAGCCAAGATGGTTTTCTTCTATAATCAGCTGATCACCTGTTAATGATTTTTAAGATAAAAATTAAATAGCTTAGATTTTCACACTTTTCATTTTGAGGTATGAATATATCCATGTATTTGAAACTCCTGTCATGTAGAAAATCTTGTTGCTGACTTTGTATTATACCTATAGTTTTTTGGCTTAATAATTACTTTATGGATGAAATAGAGACAGTATATTGAATGAGCAATAACTCTGATTTAAAATAATATTCTTGACCTTGAAAATGTAGAGTAATTTTGAAGCTTTCCTTTTGAAGGCTGTTTCATGCACTGTGTGTGTTCCAAAGATTAAAGAAATTCTTAATACAAAATGATGTGGACTAAAAATATTGTACCTTTTTTAAAGGAAGAGAAGGGAAATTTAGAATGTATTTGGCAGGGTCTCTGAAGAATTGCAGACATGAGTTCTAGCATTTTTCTTTCTGAAATTGCTAAACTTGTAAAATCAGGCAGCCAATTTTATTGACTTTTTAGGGGTTTAGGAGATGGTATCATTAGAAAACTTGTGTTTTAACACTTTACCAAAATGTCTAGAATTAAATGCAGAACTAATGAAAGCTGCAAGGTAGTATGTGCTAATTTCTATAATGCTGAACTGCTCTTAAAATACATGAGAATACTTGGAAAGTGAAGTTAGTGATGAAGGTGGTGTTTCAGGGCACTGTATGCAGCCATGGCAGTGGTTACTCTTTTTTGTATTGGCACTTGTGACCTCCTGCACTTAGTGCTTGGAACACCTCCAGCTTGGTGGTGATGCAGGGTGCAAGAGCTGGAGATCTGTCGCAATGTGTAGGTTCTTTTTATGCTAGTCTTCTGTGCTGAAGTCACTTCTCTGCAGGTCTTAGATTATGAAAGTTCCTTGTAAATTAAGATTAATTGAATATGTGTGTTGGGCTGGCCCTGGCTGGACACCAGGTGTCCACCAAAGCTGCTCTATCACTCCACTCCTCAATGGAACAGGGGAGAGGAAATGTAACAAAAGGCTCAGGGTTTGAGATAAGGACAGGGAGAGATCACTCTCCAATTACTGTCTCAGGCAAAACAGATCTGACTCAGGGAAATTAAATTAATTTATTACCAATCAAATCAGAGTGGTATAATAAAACCAAATCTTGAAATGCCTTCCTCCCACCCCTCCCTTCTTCCTGGTCTCGACTTCACTCTTGAATTCTCTATCTCCTTCCCCTGAGTGGTGCAGGGGGATGGGGAATGGAGGTTGCAGCCAGGCGTTGTCTCTGATGCTCCTTCCTCCTCACACTCTTCCCTGCTCCAGTGTGGGGTCTCACCCACAGGCCACAGTCCTCCATGGACGGCTCCTGGGTGGGTCCCTTCCATGGAGTGCACCCCTTCAGGAACAGACTGCTCCAGCATGGGTCCCCCACAGGGGTCACAAGTCCTGCAAGCAAACCTGCTCCAGGGTGGACTTAACTCTCCACAGGGCTGCAGGTCCTGCTGGCAGCCTGTTCCAGTGCAAGCTTTCTACAGGGCCCACATCCTCTTTTGGGCACATCCACCTGCTCCAGTGTGGGGCCCTCCACAGGCTGCAGGTTGGATATGTGCTCCATCATGGACCTCGGTGGGCTGCAGGGGGACACCTGCTTCACCACGAGTGCAGATGAATCTCTGCTCTGGTGCCTGGAGCTCCTCCTCCTTTTTCACTGATCTTGGTGTCTGCAGAGTTGTTTCTCTTGCATATTCTCACTCTCTGTGCAACAAAATTCTGTTGCACAGGTTGTTTGGGTTTTTTTCTACTGCTCTTAAATATGTTATCACTGAGGTGTTGCCAGCATTGCGGATGGACTTGGCCTCAGCCAGTGACAGTGTATCTTGGAGCTGGCTGGCACTGGCAAGCTTCTGGCATCTTCTCACAGAAGCCATCCCTGTAGCCCCCTGCTACCAAAACCTTGCCACACAAAATCAAAACAAGATGCTGTTAGTTTTACTTGACTTCTAGTATTTATTAATACAGTAAGAGGCTGTTTTTATCTCTTCAAGTGATAAAAAAACGTACATTTATCTCATTGTGATAATAAAAAATGTGCATCTATGTCTGGTGCTTAACAGTTACTGTAAGTCTTAGCTCTTGTTCTCTGTCATATGAATAAAATAGTTCTGATTGTTCCATGTCCATAGCAAGTGATCATGAAAAACATAATTGCAAATGCAGGAGGATGGGGGACACCCAACAAAGACTTAATAAATTTTATGCTCCATGAACTGTCAAAACTGTCATCTGTTCTAAAATTATTGCTTCCAAGGACATAGACTCCTCTGCCTTTTTCGCTGCCAGCCATTCACAAAGTAATTGACTGGTCTGGTGTCCTTATAAATTACGATTGTGGTGATTGTGCAGGGAAAAATGCACAGGGGACTAAAGATTCAGCATGCCTCTCTCTCTAACCACAAGTATTAAATAATGCCTGTCTCTTGCACCATGAGTATTAAATAACCAAAGATAATATCTTTCCTATCAGAGTTCATGCTAGGAAAGAGATTAGCTAGAGGAAACCTTTAAAGGCACTATATGACTAAGTATTTTCCCTGACTGACAGCTCTATTCCAAAATGGAGCCAGATGGGAAGTGGATTTTTAAGCTAAAAAGTCTTTTTTGCCTTTTCACGGAGAATCAGTGAAGCAGCTGAAGATAGACGCTTCTGCTGAGGGAGGCAGGGAGGAGGGGAAGAGGGTTTTAACTTGAATTTTATTGTTGTGTCAGTGCTGGCTGTGTTTTCCTCTGAATGGTCAGTGGGTTTCTAAAGTAAACCCAAGTTTGAATCCCACAGTCTCTTACTCCTTTTAGGTCAGATTGGTTTAGCTTTTCTGGTAAACTTCCAGGGAACAGGTGCTGGCACCTAGGTTATTATCACTGTGGAACTCTGCTGGCCCAACTGCCTTGCATTTCAAGGCTGATACTGGCTTATATGTACTGAAGCATGGTGTCTCAAGAGTTTTAACTGTTGTGTACCACTCTTACTGTCCCCCACGATTTACATGTTTTGGCTCGTAGGCAGAGCAAGTGATGCACAGATGTGTTAAAAGGAATTTCTGGACCTTTACCACTTCAGATGAGTGTAAGAGGATGTGCCACCTCCCGTGGGGAAAAAGTAACAATATCAATATGCATGTCTCCTCTTGGACTTTCTAATAGTCTTTGCAGAAATCCAAAATGTTCTGGTTGCCTGGTTCTGTTTTTGCCTCTTCTGGAAAGCAAAAGCTGTCTTAAATAGCTATTTACAACTTGTCTCATTCTCTGGTCTTCACTGTTTTGCAGTTCTGTGTGAAGTAGGGATGTCCATGCATTACAGTAATTACCACATTCAAGCATGATTAGAGTTTAGGCAGGAGCCTTAATTGCTTTAATAACAAAGGTTTTGTTCAGTTATTGATGGCCTTCAATGACTTTTCCACCTGGGACTACACTTACAGGGTCTCACTTCCCTTGTGCTACTCAAAAAGATTTTTAACAGTCTGAAGTAACAGTAGGCAGCTGAAGATGCTGTTTAGGGTAGATTTATGAGGCGTTTATAAAAATGACTTGAATGGATTTGGTCACAAACTGATAGCTAAGTAGGTTGCAGTTGAATTTCTAGGACTGTGTTATGTAAAACAAAAAGGCTGCTAATAAACTGTGTGCAAGGTGTGCAAGATACCTGCCTGAGAGGGGACCAGCCAAAAGCAAAACACTGCACAGCTGGAGATCACAAAAAATATTTAGCTTGCTAATCTTATGTTTGTTTTTGGGTTTTTAAAAAAACCAAAACCCAAATAGGTGTACTGCAAACACTGTGTGCTCTGTTGTTAAAAGTACAGTCTGTGGGCTGTAAAATAAACCAGACAATTCTTCCTCAGTATAGGGAGGCTAGTAGGAATAGGCACACTGCCAGTCCCATAGTCCCTGCAGATTATATTCCCTCGTGAGCCTGTTGCAAGGGTCATCATGACTGGGTTTCACGTATCGTGTAGCAAAGCCGGCATCTCCCCCTGCCCTGATTTGGTCTTCAGTCCTGGATATGCCTCTAGTGTTAGATTTCACTGAATGATAAATACCCGTTTTGTAAATGCTGTATGACTCATCTTTCCACAATTGTAGTCTTTCAATTTCCAAAACACAGGCAGCCAACTGCACCTGCGTGGAGCCTCCGTTGGAGTCAGTAGCTTGTTTTGGGCATAGCAGCATGTTTCTATGCTACAAATTGTAGGTCAGGCTCTGTGGTTACCATGTTATGAGGTTATAATTTCAAGAAAATAATGAAATGGACTCACAAGGCATGAAGATGGGCTTATAAAAATTAGTATAGCTGCTGATGCTAAGAGTAAAGGTGTCTATGTGGGAAAGAATGGAAAAGTTGAAGCTGCAGTCTTCTGGTGCTTAAATATTGAGTCTGCTTGCGTGTGTTTTGTGTCTTGCTTGCAAGAGTATTTGATAATGAAAGGGAAACTTAAAAGAGTTTTTACCTTTACAGCAGCTCTCCATTGAAATGTACAACCTAATGAGGAGAAAAACAGCTCGGAGACTTGTCTTCTTACTATGCAAAGTAATAGTTAAGCTTAGTCTGCTCTCACTGTGGTAGTGCTGTTGGGATTGGCTGTGGTTTGGTGATTGGAGTTTAACAGGCACAACAGCAGTCATTGATTTGAGGATAAACTTGAGCAAAGAAAGTGAATATGAAGTGAAATGTAGGAATGGAATGGCCTACAGAAAGACACTGTAGAATATATAGCTTGTTATTCAGCTCAACAGTTGAGGGGAGTTTGATCACAAATCGTTAAGAGTTGTAGTTTTCCATTACTTAAAAATGGCAATGTTGTCCTCTGAAGAAAGGTTTCTGACTTAGAGACAGAAAGTACCTTCTGAAGCTCATATGCTGAGGACTGTGCATTTGTTGATTTCCTTTAAGTGTGTAGAAGCATTAAAAGCCATCTGACGAACTTCTGTTACTGGATTGAATAAAGGTGATACAAAGGTTTCTTTTTGAGAAAGGCCTTTACAAAAGTGTTGGATATTAAGATATAAAGATACTATTTTGGGGATTAAAAAGGAGATCTATTTAAAACTACTTTTCTGCCCTTCTTTTCTCCTCCTTGCAACAGTGTGAAATGGTGCTCTGTTATCTGCAGTTTAGAGAAAAATACCTGTTTCCAACTTCCTCCGGTCAAGACTACAGTTATTGAAACTAATCTTAAAACGATTCCAGATGAACAAAGAAAGGGCTCTGGGAAAAAAAAGATCTCTTAGGTGTGTCAAGTTTATTTTTTTTACTAAGTTTGGTAGGTATAATTGTAATAAATGTTTTTTTTTTCTAGGAAGCAACTAGATTTTTTTGAAAACAGAAGAAAAGGTTCCCAAGTAACTGAAAACTGTTAGGGTATGCCATGAGCAAAAGGGGAGACGGTCAGTGTCTTACTCAGTGTCAGTACAGCAAAACATGGATACTCGAGTAGGTGGATAACTTGTATAGTAAACACCTAGTATTTTATTAGACCTATTGTTCCTGTGAAGGAGATGGAAGTACAAGGCAATCTTCCTCCCTCTCCCTGTTCCATGAATGTGTATTTGAGCTTTCTAGTTATTTATAAGCCTGTAGCAAAAATATATTTTTAGCTATACTGATGAACTGCATGAAATTGCAGCTTCTGCTTAAGGTTATAGAGATGCTGGAAAGCTAAATTACGGTGTTTTTTTTCTTACAGTGTGTGGATATTTCACCTATGTAACTTTGAAGTTTTTTCCCTGTTGCTTACACTGCTCTCACACTATGAAAGAAAGTACAGTGTTTGGAGTGCACAACAGAGTAGAAACCACAATAAAATGGTGGCATCTTGTTTTCTTTTGTTTTTACTGTTTCAGTTGGCCTACATAGCTGCTGTCCAGATTTTGCTCAGCTTCTCCATTTGTCCTTCTCCATCTCTTACTCATCTTCATCCTCTTCCCTGGCAACCCCATGAGGTTCAATGCTAAAGATCTGGCCTGGGTGGCCAGGAGACCATCAGGTTGTTTTGACAAGGAAGGAAAACTGAAGATTTGCAGAATGGTCGGGGATGAAAAATTAATCGGTAAAGATGACTTGCATTGAAAACTACTAGTGCTTGATGTGCATGTTGTCTGTGGCTGTCAGCTTAGTTTCACTAATTGCATCCACCTCTGAGTTTTCAGTTTCCTTCATTACTGATGCTTGAGTGGTCCTAAATACCTTTTAAATAAAGAAGTTTAAAGCCCGCTTTTCAGTTGGCTCAAATTTTCAGGATCCTTTTGTACCTGAGAAACAGTACTTGGTCTTTAACACTGTCATTATTTTTTTCTGTGAAGGATTTTTTTTACTGTTAGTTGGTTTAAAGTTTAGATATCCAGCCCCTCTTGCCTCCAAACCCTGTATTCTTTTATCATTATAGGTTTTCTGTGTCTCACTTCCCACCTCCTTTGTAGATTTCTTCAGGCTTTTATGATCATATTTTAAAATGTCTTTCACTTTCCAGTAAGCTTGAATAAATGTCTGTTCCCTTGGTAGCTGTTAGGAAATAGCTCCTATTTAGCTGTAAAATAAGTCCTAATATGACAATTTTGGCAATGGAAAAAGTTTTATTTTACTTGTTCCTGTTGATCTTCATTGCGATTATATTTACTTTTTTTTTAATAGAAAAAGAAAACAAACACAAAAGCAAACCAAACCAAAACAAAAACAAACAAAAAACCCAAAAAACCAGCGCAGACTTGGGGGCTGAAAAAATTTTGTGCCACACTTTCAGAATATTTGTACATTTTCTGATGACAAATAGCTTGTTTCTTGCAGTGAACTTTCTGGACAGAGTACAAGTGAACATGCACTGCTGGCTGCTTTGGGGCTCCTCAACAGGATTCTCTCCCTATGTTCTTACTATAGGCAGCACATCAAGCCCTGTCCAGTGAATATCTCATGTTCATGAAAATTTTCTGTATTTTTTTCTTCCCTTACAGATATATTGAGGGCAAATGCTGCTGCTAAAAACCTTAGGTTGACCTGAGACAGACCAAATTATCTGTGTCATGGTCATTGGTGGTAGGTTCTAGGGAAGTGCTTAGGAAACTATGCATGTGTCGGATGCTTCTATTGCCCAGTGAATCCTTTTGGCTCTCAGCAATCAGGTTATGACCCCTTGAGAGAAGGGTAATTTCTGGAGCTATTTTGGTCAATGTATATACTTTTCACTTGTCATGGATAGTCTTGACTAATCTTTGGACTTGCTTATTTTTCACCCTTATGAGGTAGTGACTTTCCCAATCCTACGTACAAAGATTTTTTCTTAGAAAAAGTTGCAGTGTGAATGTGATAGGATTTTTTTCCTCTGATGTTCACAGGGTTCTGGAGGATGGAATTAATCTTAGAGTCCTGTACTTATACTGTAAAACAACATACTCTGATAACTGTGGTTAGATTTTTAGTTGGTGGATGTGTGTTCATTTATATTGCATTCTTTTCTGCATTACTCCCCCGCTTCAGTAGGTCTGGAAAGATTCAGGAACTTGAATTCCTTTCCTACAAAAAGATCAAACAGGTTATGAATGATAAGTTAAGTCCTAGTGCCTGTAAATGTAAAACTTCCACTTCATTGGAGAGAAAAAGCTATTCTGATTTTCAAATGTTGTCTATTGAAACAATTTAAATTATCAAGTGCAGAAGAGAATTTTATTACTGTAACAAGGCACCCCCTTGGTCAATATTATGTCTCTAGTGGTGGTAGTTCTGAGGGAAGTACAAGAGTTCCATAGAGGCAGCTGTGGAATAACTGAGCTTAGGGTACAGCTCTTCTTCCAGCTCCCTAGAAATTGGAGACTGGCTGCTGTCTGGAGATGTGGGATTTCATGTGCCCTCTCAAAAATATAAAAGCATGTGTCTTGTATAAAGATTTTCCTTCATATGTTAAGAATGTAACTTTTAAAATGCATTTTTAAGAAGAGCTAGTTTATGAAGAACTTTTTCAAGTTCTTTGGCCCACTCACCAACTTACATTCTCTGTTCTTAAGAGATTGATTACATGTGTATAAACACAAATATGTTGTTACTCCTATTGGTTAAGCACTTTTTAAAAGTGCATTAAAATAGTAATAACAGTGACTGTAAATATTTAGATCTCATTTGCCTTTTTATTTTGTGAAAACTGTAAATTCCAATTAGCATATTGTAATCTAAATGCAGTACTAAAGCTTTGTGTCTTAAAAGGGTTATATTTCATCTCTTGAAATGATAGAAGCAAAAGCCATTCTATGCTAAAGTGGCTGTTTCAGCTCCTAAATGAGGTAAAGAGAGAGAAAAAAACAGTTGAGTGTATGCTGCAGTCACCAATTCTCTCAACTGCAGTGTAGAAGAAACCTTCTGGGAAGTTATTTGGCATTTAACAGCGTGTTGTACATTGGCAGCTGCTGAGTGAAGCTGGCTTTTTTTGGTTAATGGTTTTCTTTTCTGACCTTTATAACTAATACATCTTCTTTAAGAAGCATTTAATATGTGAGGACAAAAGGTTGTTTTTATTAATCTCTTACTTTTTTTTGCATACAGAACCGAGAGAGAGATGGTGCCGACTGAAAGGAAATCTGCTTTTTTTAATGAAAAATAAGGTAATTAATTTTTCTACTGGTTTTCTTGACGTGTTAGTCTAATCTATAAGAACTTGAATAATCCTTTTTCATGTTATCACTTTGCTTTCTGCTTTTAAGGACAAAAAATAATGTTCACTTATTAGAATGGTGGAGATTAAAATAAATTCCATTGTTTGCACCTGTACATCCAGGTATTCTTTGAGCTTGAATCGTAAGTAGTCTGTGGCCAGATTGTGCTCATAACATACATGGGTCTATATCCAGAACTATTCCACCAAATCCACTGGAAAAATGAAAGCAAAATCTCACATCTAAATGAGGTATTGTGATAATGTTCAAGATGCAATTTCTGATCCCTACTACAATTTTTTTAGTGTGGTTTTGTAACTAAATTTGTTATGAAAAGTGGAGTCATTTTTTCTTCCTTAATTGCTCTTTACAACAATATGCCTAAAAGCAAGGGTCTGACCCTGACACGCAATGGAACTCTTGTAGGAGGTGCGGAGTACCCTTATTTGCCATTGGCTTTGTTAGGAGTTGAAGCCACACATGTTCTGGAAGGAGAAAGGACTAATTATGGAATTGCTCTTTTGCTTACCCTTTCTGTCTGAAATACAAACATTGCTTCTGTAGTTGCCTGAAAATAGAGCTGGATTGTAAAGAATTAAAGAGTAGTATGAAGCTTGAGATGCTTACCTGTTCACAGTATTTTATAATTGGCTTCTAGGATGTTTCTATACTTTATGGACTAGCAGCTGGATGGAAAGTGATGGTCCTGCTTGACAGATTGTATTTTCTGTTTGAAAGCTTTTTCGATGTGATATAGTGGCTTATTTTAATGTAGCAATGAATGTGCACATATGGTACACTTTTAAAGCAGTATTTGCTTTCAAAGCACTGTTTGGGTGCATGTGATAGATTGGTGTTTGTATGCAAACAGAATGAGACAGTGTGACATAAATGTTTCTCTGGCTTGAGTTTCATATGACTGCATTCCTCTAGGTGGTAAAAGGACCAACATATTTTATGTAGGTGACAGCAAGCTCATGTCAAGCCCTCTTGTCACACCTTTGTACATTATTGTTCTGCTGTATGACTTGCAGAAACTATTTTTAGTAAAAAGCTTGAAGTTTCAAACTACTTTTTTTCTACTTCATGTTCCTCCAAGTATCCTTTTTTCTTGGGAGCCCCTGGAATTCTGTTAAACAGTTTTGGGTAATATTTTGATCAACTTTACAGCTGTGAAGAGAGGAGTAGGAGAGTTTTGCTGAAATGAAATGTAACTATCAATTTTGCTCTGGAAATTTATAGAATTAATGTTAATATATTAGAAGGTTTAGTGTGGGTTGGTTTTGAGGTTCTTACAGTATGTGGTGGCTTTCCATGCAGTTTCTTGGTTGTGTTTTGGGTTTTTTAAATTATTTTTTGTTATTATGTATTTTAATGTGTAGATGAAGTGCAGATGGATGGAATTGGGGCAGTCTCAGTGGGACCAGCAAATGGACCAAACTCTAGGTCCCCTTAGACTGTTAAAATGCAAAGCTGTATTTTGAGAAACTTGGAGACACAAATTAATGGCTTGATACTGAAATACTTGCAGTACATTAATGGGAATTCTCCTTGAACTGCTGTGGTTTCACTGTTAAATAGGTGGGTGATTTTTATCTCTAGGTCAGTCAAAAAGACTGGTGACTTGATTAATGTCAGTGTTTTCAAAAGGTGAGTTTTTTCAGGTACTTTATTTAATTAAGGAGGTTGCAATAAGTGGAAAAACTTGGGAAGTGAAGTCAGACAAATTCAAATCATCACAGGATGATTGTCCACTGGAACCCAAGTGTGGTGAGATATAATGGGTGCTCAGTTTTAAGATGTCACAATTTACTAGGCTCTAAATAAGTTACAGAGACCACTATTTAAAGGACAGTGTCTTATAGCAGATCAAACTAAATGATGTGGTACTTCCTAGTCAGCTTATATCCTAGGAACTTGTGAAACAGTCATTTTCAGAGGCTTCATCTGTTGGGTACTGCAAAGGATGGCTTCTCTGACAAAGACATGTCTCTCTTTAATTTCAAATCCCTGTTTCAAAGGATGCAATTTATAGGCATGCTAAGTAAAACCAAAGCAACTTGTGTGCTTTTGAGAACAGAAGGTAGTGTACCCTGTAATTTTTTTTCTCCTTTTCTCATTCTAGAAATGAACAAACATCCTATCTGAAGCAGATTCATGACATAAATCATAGTTTGAATTTTGGAAGTGTAGTTTGCCAATAAAATAACCAAAACCAATCTTATGTAAAAATTGAGCATCTTAACAAGCATAGTTGCCAGTTTTTTTTGCTTTTTAATAGCCTACTGAAACCTTTGCTAATTTAAATAATGTAGAGTGTAAGAGATGTGCCCAGCACTGTGCTGATGAGACCGTGTTCCCATTTTTATTGCTGGGACATGACTTGGCTTAGGGTTTGAAATGGAAGAAAAGTAACTGATGTATTAGAAGCTCATGTGAATGTTGAACAGTTAATTCCAGAAGTCACTGCATTAAATGAGGACTGATTTGCTGCTATTCGTTAATTGCTGTCAGAGGCACATGCACGTCTGCATATACAAATCCTTGGAGTTTAATGACAGACTTGCAATCTAGTTCAAATGTACATAAATTATACTACTTGTATAAGGAGAATCTTCCCAAGTTATCTGTGCTGTAAACCTTTAGTGTCAGTACATTTTCAATGTATAGAAAAAATGTGTTTTATTCCTCTACTTTGTCATATTTGGAAGCAGCAGAATAACTTGCTTGGCATCCTGAGGATATTTCCTTAATAGAAGTGGAGTTGGTTATTTTGGACTTTGAGTTTGCTAAGAAGTAAACCTACCTGAAGGCCTGATGCACAATCCAGTGTCTGCTAGTGTTAGAGAAACTTCTTTCCTTTGTAGACCTTGGTGTGGTGTGGGTAGTTGGGTGGCTTTGGGGTTTGTTTTTTTCTTAATGTGGGCTGCTGGTGGTGGTGGGTGGTTTTGTTTGTTTTGCTGGTTGGTTTTGGGTTTTTTCCCTGATTGGTTCCCTACCATATTGTGCTGGTTGTAGGTGCAAAGTTATGATAGCAAGAGGTCTGCAGGAGTGGCCTCTGTGAGAAAAGATCCAGGGCTCTGAAACAGACCTGCAGGACACAGCTGAGCCCATCAGTAAAGCATGTGATGCTTCTAGGAAGATGTATTTAAGAAAGAGGAAAATGCTGTACAGTGCTTTGGAAGTGTGAGAAAATGCCTGAGCACGTGGATATGCCCTGAATGGGCTCCCCAGTTCATGAAGGACAAGTAACTACTAGGGAGAGTCTGGCACAGGGCTATGAAGATGATTAGGGGACTGGAGCATCTGCCATATGAAGAACAGCTGAGAGAGCTGGGTCTGTTCAGCCTGGAGGAGAGTAAGTGTGATCTCATAAATGCTTATAAATACCTAAAGGGTGGGGATCAGGAGGATGGGACCAGGCTCTTCTCAGTGGTATCTAGTGATAAGACAAGGGGCAATGGTCACAAACTGGAAAACAGGGGGTTCAGCAAGGAAAAACTTTTTACTATGAGGGTAAGAGAGCACTGGAACAGACTGCCCAGAGAGACTGTGAAGTCTCTGTAGACATTCAAAATCTGTCTGGATGTATTTGTGATCTGGTCTAGGTGATCTTGCTCTAGCAAGGGGGTTGGGCTAGATGATCTTCCGAGTTCCCTCTCAACCCCTAATATTTTGTGATTCTGTGAATGAGCAGCAGCCCGTGGCCAGCCCATGGGAGAAGCAGGCTCTCATGGAAGAAGCTGTAGCCAATTGCAAGTCTTTTTTCCACAACTTGTGTGAGTGGGAAATAGGGAGGAAGAGTGCTGGGCAATGGCTGTTAGTGTTACATAGTTATGTGCCTTTTTTCATTAGCACAAGAGAGGACTTGTGATTAGAAGTTTCAGATCTCTTTGCAACCTGCAGTATTTTATCCTGGTTTTGTTTTAGCAATGATTTTTCACTTGTAATTTTTTTTAAAGAACATTGCCTATTTTTATATTAAATGTCATGCTGTGTCATTTCCTTGTTTTCTGTTTTTAGGTCCTTCAGAATTATTATTTTGTTTCTATTCCAAGAAAAAAAGTAAGCAGATTAACCTTTCTCAATCTCTTTTAATCCTCATGCCAGTTCAGGACTGGATTCCCACCCCCCTACCTTCATGTGGTTGAAAAACCTGAACTGTCATTTGCTGTGTATCTGTGAATTTGGGGCAATTCCTACTGAAGTAAAGAAAGAAGCTGCCTAACCTATCTCTGGTTTATTTTCCCATATACTGATTTTTCCAAATGGTAATGCTCATAGTTAAATGGTTTTGTAAATGACTTTTCATAAAGAGATACCCTAAAAAAGTACAATTATGTTTTTGCATCTCAGTAATAGTTCCAGAGGGCCCATTATGTTCTAATGGGTAAACATTTTGAGATTCCTAGGTATTTTTGAAATTGTATTTAGGAATTTATTTTAAAATGGATTTTTGATCAGTAGTATGTAGTGAGTTCTCTAGGAGAGTCATTAGCATGTAAATCTTTCTTTCGTGGTTTAATGATCCTGTGGCTGTAACCATTCCAGTCTATTAGGTCAGTTTGTCCATGTGTTGGCTCAATAAACTCATGCTGCTTTTGTGTGCAAGAAGTCACCTTTTAAGACTCTTATGATGTATTAATTTTTAAAAGTAATCATGTAGGAGGAAAGAAGTTTAGTTATATGGATTACGGAGTTTAAAATGAAAGCTGTTATTAGTGCTGAAAGTATCTTAAATTAGCAGTCCTATTTCACACAAAATTATAAACTTGACACTTTTTCCCCTCTAATCTAAAAAATGTAGTGGTGGCAAATGTATGGTGTATTTGCACTGTAGCAAATCTATATGCCTGTTTCCTAAGCCCCTAAAAAAGGGATTTATATTGAAAAAACTTACACACCGAGCTACACAGGTGTGAATTGGAGTGCTATAATACAACTAGTGTTAGAGAGAACTAAGTAAAAGGGGGTGCATTTTTTGAGACTTCTCTTGTAATGAATTATGTTTCTGTAAAACTTCCGTAAATGCATTGTTGGCCTTACGATTTTGTACGTGAGATTATTCAGCAAATCTAAGTGGTTGTGCTGTCAAGAATGGCAAGTTTCTTGTAATGTTTGTGAAAGCTTAACATAAATTATGTTGTTACAGCATTTATCACAAATGTAATGTATTATTAACAGTTGGCAGAAAACCATCAAAGTGAGATTCCAGATTGACTCATAAATCAATAACCAGCAAACCGTGTGTATGGTAGAAATGCTAGAATAATGACATACTTTTGAGGGTCTGACATGAATTACATTGTGATGCAGCTGTGAAAATGTTACTCAGGTTTTCACATCAGAGCTGTAGGTAAATTCTGCCATAAAAATGTGAGAATGTATCAATTAATCTTCTCTGCTGTCAGGAAGGCATACACAATGTGTTTTCAGCACTTAAGCATAGTTTTAGTTTTTTCCTTTGTAATTTGATATCTTCTAAATATTCTTACAGAGTGAACGTTCTTTATTTACACTGAAGCTGTGGAACCTTTTCTGGTCTGTTGGACTGCAGGGTTATCTTTGTGTGTAGTTTAGCATTCTTTAAGTCAGTGATCTCTCCAGGGCATTTTGAAATAAGTGTCTCTTTTGGCTAAGGATGTACTTTTTATAAAACCATTTTCATCAGTGATTTCAGTTTTCTAGAGCAAGCTCTGTATCACTTTAAGGTCTGAGCAGCCAGAGTAAGTGTTGCTGTGCTGGGTAGCATTGCTTTGGGATTGAATGCCATTGTTCATATGTTTTTTTTTGGCTAAATACTATGTATGTGATGTTGGTAATTACTATGTTTTGCAGTGACTGTAAATCTGAGAAGCAGGTAAGTGAATCCATTTCTGTAATAACAATATCCTTTCAGTAAGTTTCAGTGAAATGTATTGTTGCTGTGTTGGTAAGATTTTGATTTACAGTAGGAAATGTGCTAAATAGAGAAGGAAACAAACTATGAACTGTGGCATAGACAGATCTGGCAGCCGTGTCACCCCTTATGTGGCTCAAAACTGTTAGTGCATTGCTGAGCATTCTTGGCCTCAATATTGCATGTGCTTTTGCACTTAACTGAGATCATGTTCTTGCTGTTGGAATGAAGTTTTATGTGTATATAACAATACACACGCAGGCATATGCATAAGTTAGAGATCAGGCAGTGTTCAGTTAAGAGCTCAAATGAATTTGGCTGTGTTGAGAGAAGGAATGTTGCCATGTGGGCTTTTTAACTTGCCTTGATAAGGTATTGTGTCCTGTTACTGTAGTCATGCATTCCAGTCAGTGAGTTATCTTGTGTATGTTTAAAGTCCCTTATGTGTGCTGGGCCTATTCCTACATGACAAGTTGTTGTATTACCTGTTCTTCTACTGTAAAGGCATTTTAGAATGCTTATTGTTTTGCATGGCTGAGTTTAAATAGCAGACTTTTGGAAAAGACTGGTGGTTTTAGCTATATTGGGTTGGAAGAATGCAATGTAGAGAATTCTGTGCTAGCTGAATGCTGCAAACTCTGGCCTTGAAAGCCCACTAAGCATGATGGACATTATGTCAATGCAGAGCTAGAAGGGAGGAAGCTGCTGTCTTCACTCTGCTCTTGAAGAGATAATGAGGGGAGCATGTGGTTGTCTGAAGCAGAACAGTAAGTAGACAAGCATAACTCTTGATTTCCTTAGTAAGCTGTTCCTTGTAGGACTGACCCAGACCTATACCTTTTAGGAGTCCTGAAGACCACTGCAGGCCTAGTAATGCCAGAATTCCAGGTCTCCTTGGGGTAGCAAGGGCACACTGAGCTTTTGTTACTGAGAGTCTGTACAGTACCACGAAGGTGTATGTGCTAACTGCTGCAGTCTACTTTCCAACAGTACTTGAAAGTGCAATTTATAACCATCAAATAATGAGAATAATTATTGGTCCCTATTTTTACTATGAACTGAAAGACTTCCTATCTTTCCTCTCCCCTCCCGCTTAATAGTAGTCTGGCAAGCCCTATTGCCTTTTTGTTATCTTTGATTCCCTCATTTGTCTTTTTGCTTCTGCTTGCTGCTTCCAGATGTTACTGACTTGTTCTCCTGATAGTGAAGCCCTCCTTTCCCTTCCACTGCTGTCAGAGACCCTTCTCTTACAACCTGTGCTTGATTTAGTATTTCCATTCTGTCTCTTGGTTTTCTTGTGTGCATACTTCAATCTCTTGCTTAACTTGTTCCATAAGATCTTCTTTTCCTTGAGCTTTCTCATGGCATAAGCATGCTTTAATCCTTCCTTTTCCATGCCTACCTGTCCTTGACCTGCCTGTTTCTCCAGCTGTGCCCATTACTCTTTCTAGCTGAAGTCTAGTACTACTTAGTTTACAGTGTCACCTACTGCACTTCCATGGCATTTCCATCCCAGTGTTCTCCCTGCTTCTTTTGCTGTGCCTTGCACTCTACCAGACAGTCTTCTACTAATCTGCTTTGAATAACATCTTCTGAATGAAAGCTAAGAAACACCTCTTGTTCATGCAACTCTCTGCCACTTCTGATGCTAGCTAACCGTCCAGCTGGGACTCCATTTTCTCCTGATTCCTTAGATTGTATTCTTTTGGGGGATTCATTATATGGTGCACCTGGAGTTAAAGATTATACATGAAAAATGTAACATACGAGTGCATATTCTTCAGTACTAAATTGCATCTATACATGCCTCAGTACCTGTTTGTCCCAACTACGCTTTGATCTTGCCTTTCAGAGACCTCTTCTTGTGCATTTAGCCATGAATACAATTTCAACAGGAATGAAACAGCTGCTTAATCTTTCCTGTCAAGTTCTTCCTCCCATTGCTTTTGATGGCTGAAGCAAACATCTCTTCCTGCTACTCATACCATTTTTAGCATTGCTTTCAATAAGGATTTGTTTCTAAGTACTCATGTTCTGGCTGCATCTGTGTTTTGCAGATTATTTTTAAGATAGACCCCTCTTTCCATCTTTGTATCACCTAATACTCTTCATTGGGATAATCTTATTTTGCATTTTCATTTACTGAAACATCCTTCTCTTGATCTTGGGAAAGATGAAATTTGGTTATACCCATTAGAGATCTTGCAAAAATAATTTTCCTAAGCTTTTTTTTTTGGCTGTTACTCTTTCCTTTGCATCTGGCTCTTGCTTCCTTCCTTTTGTAAGTTGTTTCTTTTTACTGTGAAGGTTTTGCCTGATCTCCAGTACTTGTTTTTCATTTAAAGCTTTTCAGCTTCTGAGCTGTATCCAGCACACTGCGTCTGCTCTCATAGATTTGAGAAACAAAATAGGAACTACTAAACCAAGACAATTACTAAAAAGTGTGATCTCATGCTCTTCCCTGTAAGTTCTGCCTTTACAAATCTTCTTTGCTGTGTTGCTTCTGAGAAGTTCAGAATGCTGATGCCATTTTTTATATTGTAAATTGTAGAACCATAAAATATTAAGGTTGGAAGGGACTGTAAAGATTGTCAGGTTCCCACCTCCCTGCTATGAGCCTTAAACACTTCCAGGGAAGGGGCATTCACAACCTCCCAAGGCAACCTATTCCAGCACCTCACTACCCTCATGGTGAAGAATTTCTTCTTGATGCCTAACCTAAATCTACCCTCTTTCAGTTAAAACCATTACGTCTTGTCCTATCACTGCCCTCTCTGGTGAAAAGCTCCTCCCCAGCTTTCCTGTAGCCCCTTCAGGTACTGGAAGGCTCCTATAATGTCTCCCTGGTGCCTTCTTTTCTCCAGGTTGAACAGCCCCAACTCTCTCAGCCAGTCTTCACAGCAGAGGTGGTCCAGCCCTTGGATCATCTTTGTGGCCCTTCTCAGGACCCTCTCCAACAGCTCCATGTCTTTCCTGTGCTGAAGGCTCCAGAGCTGTACACAGGACTCTAGGTGTGGCCTCACCAGAGTAGAGGGGCAGAATCCCCTCCCTGGCCCTGCTGGCCATACTTCTTTTGATGCAGCCCAGGATGTGGTTGGCCCTGTGGATACCAATGCACAGTGAGGGCTCATGTCAAGCTTCTCATCTACTACCACCCCAAGTCATTTTCTTCAGGACTGCTCTCTAGCCATTCTCCCCCCAGCCTGCATTTATCCTGACCCAGGTGCAGGACCTTGCATTTGGCCTTGTTGAACCTCATGAGGTTGGCACTGGCCCCCCTCTCCAGCCTGTCAGGGTCCCTCTGGATGGCCTCCCTTCCCTCTTGGGTGTCAGCTACTCCACACAGCTTGGTATTGTCAGCAAACTTGCTGAGGATACACTCCATCCCACTGTCCATGACTCCAAGGAAGATGTTGAACGGCACTGGTCCCAATACTGACCTCTGAGAAATGCTGCTTGTCACTTGCCTCCACTGGGACACTGAACCATTGACCACAACTCTCTGGGTGTGGCCGTCCAGCCAATTACTGATGGTCCGTATGTCAAATCGATGTGTTGTCATTTTGGAGACCAGGACGTCATGTGGGACAGTATCAAATGCCTTGCACAAATCCAGGTAGATGATGTCAGTTGCTCTGCCACCATCTACCATCTCTGTAGCCTTGGCATAGAAGATCACCAAACTGGTCAGGCATGACTTGCCCTTAATGAAGCCATCTTGGCTGTCACCTATCAACTCATTTTCCATGTGCCTTAGCAGATTTTCCAGGAGGATCTTTTCCATGATCTTGTTGGGTATGGAGGTGAAACTGACTGGCCTGTAGTTCTCTGGGTCTTCCTTTTTCCCCTTTTCAAAAATAGGGGCTATGTTCCCTTTTTCCAATCAGTGGGCACCTCGCCAGACTGCCATGACCTCTCAAATAATATGGTCAGAGGCTTAGCAACTGCATCTGCTGTCTCCCTCAGGACCTGTGGGTGGACCCCATCATGTCCCATAGACTTGTGCACCTTCAGGATCTTTAGATGGTCACCAACATATTCTTCTATAGTGGGGGATGCTTCATTCTCCCAGTCTCTGCTTTTGTCTGCTGTGGCCTTTGTGCTGAGGCTGGAGCGCTTATCAGAGAAGACTGATGCAAGGAAGTATATGAAGAACCTCAGCCTTCTCAATATCTTGCATTGCTAGGTCTCCTATTTCCTTCAGGAGAGGGCCTTTGTTTTCCTTGCTTGTCCTTTTATCCCCAACATGCCTATAGAAGCTTATCTTATTGCTCGTTAGGTCCTTGGCAAGATTAATTACATCTGGGATTTGGCTCTCCTTACCTGATCCCTAGCTGCTCAGAGAACCTCTCTGTAATTCTCTTGGGTACCTGTCCTAGCTTCCACCCTCTGTATGCTTCCTTCGTAAGTTTGAGCTTTTCTAGGAGCTGCTTGCTCATCCATGCCAGACTCCTGGAGTTTTTATTTGACTTCCTCTTAGTTGGGATGCAACATTCTTGGGCCTGGAAAAGGTCAAGCAGCTTTTATGGGCCTCTCTTCCCTCCAGGATGCCCCCTACTCTTTGAGCATGTGTGATGAAATTTTCAAGCATTGTCATTCTAAATGAAGAAGAACTAGTTAACCTATCATACATGCAAGCAATATAATACAATTGTTGATAAAGTAATGTTACATGTTTCGGTGTATAAAAGTAGCTTTTAGGTAAGCTGACCTTGCTTTGTGGAATACTACCTGGCTTCCTCTTCTATGCAGGACTGGAAATTAAATCAGATATCTTGAGTCTGTGTGGGTCAGCTTGTTGGACACAGGGTGATGGACCCTGTTTTTGGGACAGACATGAAAAAACATAGGATGGAGGAAGGCTACTAATACCGGTGGATTAACATGCTACACTAAAAGATAATTCCTGCTGCTTTGAATTTTTACTGAAGAGAATAATGGAAATGTTTTGTGTTTTAAAGTACAATTTACCATGTTGTTGGTATTGACTGTAGCTTGAGGAGCTGCTTAGCCTATGAAACTTTCATAACATTGCAGTGAAGAGCCCCTTAGGAAGATAAAACTATCAGATTGAGCACAGAACTGGCACTTTTGATATTGTTAATCTGAACTAGGCTATTACTCCTAAGATAAAACGTTGTGAAATAGTGTTTAAGATTGATCTTTGAAACACTGTACCTAAATTTCCTTAGTACTGAATGACTGTTAGTCAAAGGAAGAACCCCCCACCTTCTATTAAAAAAAAAATCCAACATCAAACCCCACACCAAACAAACGAACACCCCCTAAAACAACTTGTTGCATCACTTTTCTGTAAGGCATTAAACCAGTTTGTCAGGATACTGTTGATAAAATTTCCCTTCTCTGAAAGGGATCTGTGCCTGATATGAAGTATAATTCATGCTTCATTATCCTGTTGGATTGGTAATGTAGTCTGGCTGCCAGTTTGGCTCATTTTAGAATAGAACCTTTGAAGTTGCTTTATATTTTGTTTATAATGGAAGTTGTCAGTAGATGGCAGCAGCAGTCTCTTCAGGTAATAGCTTTAGGTTACCAGCCAAGCGAACATCTTATGCTAATGTTAACTAATCATAAAACACTCTACTGAAGTAATTCACTGAGGGCAGAAATTGCTTTTATTTTTGGCCTAAATTAGGATTTTGAAGCTAGAGGCTGTAGATTAACCTCAGTTTAGACTTTTTATGAGTAGGATGATGAGAATAGGGAAGCCAGAGGAGTGTATGTACAGCTGGAGTCATGGTGCAGTTGCAAAGTGATTGATGCCAGCTGGCCCAAGGAATTAATGAGTAGAGCTTCTTGTACCATCAAAGAAGATCTAGTCTGTGTTCGCTCCACCTTATACTCATTAGTGAAAACTGTATTTAGCAGAACTTAGGAGAGGAGCTGCGTGTACTTATACATCAGGGTGCTGCTTTTTAAATTGCATCCCAGGTGATTGTAACTAGCATTTTTTTCCCCTAGTGCTTGCTTTTGCAGTGGCTCTGAAGTTTGAGAGCAGTCTGACAGTACACTGTCTGCCCTTTTAGGAAGTGAAGCACAAAGGGTTCTTTTGTTCTGCCCACACCCTTTCTTTTCTGTCCTGAGTAGGGTTGACTTAAGAGGATGTTCTGTGGCTGCTGTAAAAAGCTTCAGAGAGGATTGTTTTCCTCTTCTTGAGGGCCTAAATATAACCCAGCTTCCACGACTTGGTTATGGTAGGCATGAGGGGTGACTTCTTTGTCACCTTGATATCAGCATGGGGATGAGCATGTTAAGGACAAGGTCCTGGTCACACTGGGACCAGAAGGTATTTTAGGATGGTGATGGGATGGGGGGGGAAAGAGGAGGTCAGCTGGATAGCTGGGAAGGATAGCTGTGCTTCTTACGGGCTCCTGGCTGTGCCAAGAAGAAAAATACTGGATTTTATACCCATCTCTTACTCTGAGACTTAATGAGATTTCTTTTTTTTCCCTGAATAAGTTGAGTCCCTCTAATTTAATGACCATTAAGGACAAAATTATGCCTTCTCCTTCAGTATCTTCACTAAGTACTACTATTTACTGTTCCCTTTCTTTCTCTAGCCAACCCTGAGAACTGCACTGATTGCTCCAAAGTGCTGGGTGATGATAGCAAATTTTAAGTTAAATGTTATAAAGGTGGTTTTGAGTCTTGTCACATGTATACAATTTGCCCTTATCAGTACAGAATTTTATTATTTTATCACCTGATTGAGTATACTGAGAGGCTATAGCTTTGTTTTTGGTTTTAAGTTTAAGTCTCTTTTGTTGGCATTAGTAAATGTTACCACCTCACTATACACCTGCTGGTTCCTCAGCATCTGTTCCTATAAGACATCTGCCTTTTATGACTTTGCAGTGTAATTTTTCCAAGCCATTGGTGAAGGACCTTGTACAACTTTTAAAAAAACATTAATGTATGGTACACCAATGTTTCAAGTCTTAGAGGTTCCTGACATGTCACTAGTTCTACAAAACCTGTTAACTCTTTACCTTCCTGTTGTTATTTTTATAACTTTCTTAACTTTCTCTTATATTATTCTGTAGTATAATTTCTACCCTTTTGTTCAGGAGTATTTCAATAGGAAAATCTGAAATATACGATTTTGTTCTTGCTTGTAGGAGATGGGTAATACCAATTATAGGCAAGGAATGGCAGGGTAATTAATCATCCTTTAGGCTTTTTTAGGGGAAGTTAATAACTATTTAGGGTAAGTCAATAACTATTAATAACTGAAAATGTTATACAGGTTAAAAAAAGCTTGCACTTCTTGATACTCAGAGCTTTACTGTAGCTTCATAGTAGACATACAGGAGAGGTGAAAGGTGGGGAAAACAATCTGTAGCTGAAGTCATGCATAATCCCTGCCTTTTTTTTTTTTTTAACTTTGTAGAAAGAAACAATTGCAGATATAATACATTTAAAAAGCATTGCTAGGTTTGGGAGAGTTTTGGTTGTGTGGTTTTGTGGTGTTTTTTTTGGTTTTATATATATATGTTGTTCTTAACTCTCAATGAAGTTGGGGTTTTTTATTTTATATATATGTGTGTGTATATATTAATTTGTTGTTGTTCTTAACTCTCAATAAAAATTCCAGATAATACGCTGGTGAGTTTTTGGTCGTGTCTGTTTGGTTTATGTGGTGCCTTTTAATCACAGGCATCTGGTCTTTACTTTGTTACTGACTTGCTCAAGTTCTTAGACTTTGGCTTGTCTTGAGTATTTGAAAAGTCTACCTAACATTGAATACATTTGTAGACTTTTGCCTTTGACCTTTCCTTTCAAGCAATATTTTTCAGGAATAGAACAGCTGTGGAACACAAAGAGAACATGAAAGCTTTCCTAATGTAAGAACACTGTGAAGTATTCCCATGAGATAAGATAGGCCTCAGCATTGCCAGTGATGTCTCCTTTTTATCACAGCCTAACATGCTAGTGCTAATGGATCAATGCTTTAGAGTATGCCAATTAATTCTATTTCTGTTAAGTGCATCACAGATACAACCGTAGAGTGGTACCTGAATGTTGAGCTCCTGTGTCCTACCAGCACCAAGTGATTTGATTTCATTGGAATAGGGATTATGGGATGCAGCACTGCTGCTTTGTTGAGCAGATTTATTGGTGATTATGAAGAATCTGCAGCTGTTCATTCTGTCTCTTTTTTTTTGGTGATGGTAGCTCGTTGTTGTGCCATAATGTTGAGGTGAAAGGAAGGAAAAATAACTTGTTTCCTAAAAAGAAATTTAAAAAATCGCTCTTCTCTTGAAACACCACCATTTCAAAATCAGTAGATGGAACTGCTTTTAGCTGAGACAGGCTCTGATTTTATGGTTCTCTCCCAGGTACACAGGAAGGTTAAACAGACTTAAACTCTAATGGGACATTTAGAGGATTAATGTCAATGTAGTCCAAGGGCATAATAGGATTCAGTAAGAGGACAACATGTTTGGCATTTTAGGATGGATTTTAGAGAAATAAATACTGTGTATGAGTTTGAGTAGCAAGACATCTTTTATTTTATCAGTGGTCTGGTAAGCAATCAGTATTACTTGGTCAGGATTTTATCAAAGCTTTGATTGATAGATTCCACTCTGCTCACCATTATTTTAAGAGCCAGGTATGGTCATTTGAAGCAACTAAAGTTTATTAACAACCTGATTAGTTCTTTGAGATACATGCAGCAGTAAGGAAATGTAAGTTGTGGGTGTTGGTGTGCGTGTTTTGTTGTTGTTGTTTTGTTTGTTTTTTTTTTGTTTAAAGTGAAAATGGCTGAAGCAAGAGAATAAAATGGGGAGGAAGTAACATTAGGGTTGGTATAGGTTTTCCTGAATGTGTCCATTTTCTTTTTACATGTATTAACCCTGTTAATTTCTTCTTTTGGGAAATTGTATACAGGCTTTAAGGAGTTAGGACTTAGGTCTGGAATGCCAGACACATGGCAGCTACCAGAAACCAAGGTATGAATTAGGATATTTCTGAATTTCTCTGCATTTCTATTTGATGAGCATGGCAACTTTTGTAAGGCTCATGGGAAATACCTCTCTGTTCACTAGTCATTCTTTTCTGATTCATTGTATGGACAGATAGGGAGGCAGTGTCTTCTAACTGATCCTTCCAATCTCACTGAACCTTTTAATGACTCATCTTACATTTAAAAATGGTTTTGAGGTATTGATTCTTGCTGTATTTTATCTTGGATTCTTTCTTTTTGTTGTTACCACTGATCACAGTATAATTGTGTTAAAAAGGCAGGATCTGAGATCTGTTCTGGTGCTGATTGGAGCAAGCTGTGCTTCATGTCTTTCCCACAGTTTCAGTTAATTTGCACGTGGAAAAAAAATAAACCAACTCCACTCTGTAAGTTATAGTATTAATGTTTTGAAGTAATTTTGAAGTTGAGAACTGTGCAGAGAAACTAGGACACAAACACAATTCCTGTGGTGAAAAAATAATTAACAGTGGAACAGTCAGTATTCAAGTGTATGTTTTTCTAGCCTATTCAAGAAGATGTGAAATTAAGAAAAAAGAGTATGTTTTTATATGCATTGCCACTAAGAACTTTTAAAAATCGTTTGAAGTACTAAATAATCTAGACCAGGGAGAATTGTGAGTAGGAAGTGAAAGGATAAGAGGAAACAGCCTTTAGTTTGTGCCAGGGGAGGTTTAGGTTGGATATTAGGAAAAAAAAAAAAATCGCCAGAAGGATTGTCAAGCTCTGGAACAGGCTGCCCAGGTTAGTGCTGGAGTCACCATCTCTGGAAGTATTTAAAAGACATGTAGATGTGGTAGCTGGTTTAGTGGTGAACTTGGCAGTGCTGCATCAATGGTTGGACCCAATGATCTTAAAGGTCTTTTCCAACCAACATGGTTCTATGGTGCTATGTATGAGAAAAAGCCTGAAAAATGATGATTTGTCTGTGATGCAACTCAAAGGTACGTGGGTTTAGCTTTTGTGAACATCAGTGTAATTGGATTGATGCAGTGGTAGCACAGCTGTAGCAGCCTGGTCTTGGGCTACCAGATGTTCACCTAGGGACTCCAGCAAGCTAGTGGGCTCATAGTGGGAAACCAGCTGATCCCTCCACCTGGGCTGCCTTGTAGATGTGTCCTGTGTGGCACTGAGTTAGTGCTGTGAAAGGTTGCTAGATTATAGAAAAAGTGCTGTGGGCTAAGTCATAAGCTGTTAGTAATAATCAGAGGGTTTAAATACCACTGAGACTTGACCTTTGTAGGGAAGCTTGATAGGCTCTGCTAGAAAATATACGTAGTCTGTGGCCTGGAGAGAACCAATTTTTCATTCAAAGTTTTATCCGGCAGATTTAAAACTAGGAAGAAAATAGAGTTTCTCCCCCTTATCTCATCTTCCTAATGAAGTGTAAAGATTTTGCTTGATTTTGGATTTTTTGATCCAACCCACATTTCCACTCTCCCTTCCCTGCCAATCCAAAAATAGTGGACATAGTGACACTAACATTCATCTTGAAATGACATGAAATATCCAAATACTGAAACAGAGTTACAGACCCAGAAATGCAAAACCCTGGAAAGAGTTTCTCATCCTTCCATGTTATAGAACACATGAATGCCCAGTCCTCTACTCTCCCTGCTCTGACATGAGTTATGTCAGTACAGCTTTTCATGGCTTCTGGAAACTGAAGCTGAGAGAGGAGAGAAAAGCATCCAGGACAGACCTCTACCTCTGGAAATCTGCAGAGAGGTAGGGCTGTGTGCAGTGTGTGGTTTTGTTGTTTGCTATTTGAAACTTTTTTTCTTCATTTTCGTGTTCTTGGGGAAAGGTGGTAGAGCAAAAATATGGATGCATAATTGTCCTCTTACTATTTTTTTAATATATCAATTAATTGATTTTTTTTTTCAAACTGTTCAGATAACTATGCTACCACTAACAGAACTAATAGGTAATTTTCTGTAACTAAAGAATAAAGATTTCCTGTTCTAGTAGCGAAAAATGGGAGGAAGAAAGTAATTGAGGCATTATTTGTGAAAGCTTAAAATATATGCAAAATTGGTTAAATTATTAAAAAAACTTTAATCAAAACTATCGATTAGCCAACATTGCCAGAAATGGCATAAGGAAACATCCGAAATCTTTATGACACAGGTAGCTACCAACCTGTTTCCTTGTTCTGCACTATTATGTACATTGGTACAGTGTTAAGCTTTGGAAAGATTGCATGTAAGATTGCTTAAAGATGTGCAGGGTTTGTCTTCCACAGCTTGTGTTTTAAACAGTCTTGCTTCATTTGATTCATGGAGTTAAGTAAAAGCTTTCTGAGTGCAGCAGTGAGCACCCAGACTGGGTATTTATCTTGTTTAGGTGCATTTTAATTGCATTTTTCTTTTGGTAAGAATAAGCCTCTCTACCTTGTGGAAGAATTGATCATGTTCCCCTGTGTCTGCCCCCATCCTGCCCCTGAAAAAATTTCTGGCAAAAAGGTAGCATGAATTTTCATACCTTGGTCAGTGACATGCCCTCGAGTTTTCAGTGGTTTCATTTTGGTGTTCAAAAAGGTTGAAGGAAGATAGAAACCTCTTACACTTAAAGCAACATTTAGACCAGTAAGAAGACTGTTATGAACAGGAATGTGCTGTTTGCCTTTTTGACTTTAATTTTATTCATGGAGACAGACTTTTCACTGTCTGGCTTCTCCCTCACTCTGAGTCCATAGCAGATGCAAATATCTTCTGTTCACATCTGCAAACCATTTACTTTTAGCTTCTATATCACTATTTTTGTATTTGAAAATTTAGTTCAGCCTGCTGTTGGAAATGAAATGTTTTCCATTTCTTTCCATTTGGTGTTGGAAATAAGTTGCTTATGTGTCTGACATGCTAATGCTAATAATTTTGTCATCTTCCAAACTTGAAAGAATCTGGGAATAGTCTGCAGAGTGGTTTCTTTAGCTGTCACTTTTAAATAACAGGGAATCCAAATCTTCTTTGCATACATGTAAGCTAATTTGAAATTTTCAGCTCCATTCCACAGTATTCTACACCATTCTCTTGAATGGAGGAATAATAATTTAATTATTTTTCAAAATATGGTTTTGAGTACATTTTTAACTATACAAAGCAGATAAATTAGATAGTAAAAGCAGATAGTAGAGGATGACGTGGAACTATAATAATTTGTTACTTGATTTCTAAATTGCTTACTCTGTTTTTTGATATGCTTTATTCCCTACCTTCCTTTTAGGAAGTGCTTCTCTTTGGGTGTAAAGCTCAAAGCTGAGAGGATATTTGTATCACTTCACTGCCCGGCCGTGTTCTTAAACCAAGTGTTTGTAGTAGTGCATTTTAAAACATTTGTCCCTGCTCACTGTGTAGAAAAAAAGTAACCTGAAATCAAGTTTTCAACCTCTTATGAAGCAAGCAGCATGATTTGTATGTATCATTACAAGGTAAAATGAGTTATCAACAGTAGTGAGCTTAGGTATTATAGAAATTCTGATTAAGGAAACATGACCTGTCCTTGTCATCTTCTAGTAAATGCTTTCAGGTCTTCATTTCTCCCTACTTATTATCAATCAGGAATCCTATAGGCTATAATGGGTTTATAGCTTTATGTGCCTCCATTTTCTCCCTGCCTCACGGAAGAAGCCACTAAAGACAAGGCAGTTTTGCACCCAGTTCTGCATTTCATTCCTCTGAGGTTATTTTTCTTACCTGTGCCCTTCTTGCTGCTTGTCAACATAGAGTTCCAATCCCTGAAAGAAGGTTGGAGGTTTCTTCCTGGTGCTAGATGCTACCTAAGTTGTGACAGCTGTCACCTGGGACAGTCCTGAAGACTTAATCCAAAACCTCCCAACAACATCAAAACACTTTTCTGGTGAAATGGTGGAATCTTGCTAATGACAGCTAAAGATCTCTAAATTTGACCTTCTACACCTCTTCTGATCTCTATAGGAAAACAAAAATGTTGCTGTCTGCTTTTACAAGATACTAAAATTTTGCATATTTAAAGATAATTACATATTCTGTTGAAGTTCAAAGTGATGAAATTTTAGAGATGTGCAGCTGAAAGAAAAAGTTTGGGAAATTTTAGAGATGTGCAGCTGAAAGAAAAAAAAGGTTTGATCGTCTGTATGTGGTCTTTCTTAGTTGCTTCAAGTTTGCCCCAAAGTTAATTGCCAAATATGTATTGATTTTTAAAAAATAAACACCAGATTTTTTTTCTTCCTTCTTAGAACAACCACTGAAATACATGTAACAGCTTGAAATACCACCTCAGTGAAGTATTGTTCTAAAACGTTGTTAGCTGCTTCCACTTTCTTTCCAGTCATGCAGGAGTTCCAAAACGGTAATAGTTTGAATGTTCTACTTGTACAGGAATATATCTTTTCCTACCCAAAGTGAATAGAAGACTAGTGAAGGAAGCCAGCTCTTGCCTGCTAAGTAATATTGTTGTGGCTTGTAAAATTGGGAAATGGAATATCTGAAACTGCAGCTTGCATTTTGATGTATTGCTGACTGTTATGCCTTTCAGAATTATAGAAGACATACTTAAGTATGAATTGGAGAATAATGTGAAGGGGAAAAAAATGTTACTTCTTGGCAGTGGTTCAAAATAAATTAAACTTCAGAAATGCTCAGTCAGGTGTTCCCTTTTGGATTCATTTCATTGTATTACTAAATCCCCAGCATTCTGTGTTGTGAATGACCTTTTCTATTTCAAATTTAAAAAAACCAAACAGACAAAACAACAAACAAACAACAAAACAACAGACTGAAATTAGAGAGACAAGGCTTTTTTTCCTTTGCCTCCCTGAAATAGGAACATTCAAGTCCAGTAAGTAAGCGAACGTTAAAATATAGGAAAAGGGTAGCACTTTAGAGTGAGAAGTTACATAAAACTGGAGTAAACACAGAATTTTCAATTAATTGGTAACAGGAGGAAAAAAATGGATAGATTTTTTGTGTGTCACTGGATCTTAGGGGGAAGAGATCAGCTCCTCCTTCTCTGCTTCCTCTCCTCAAGAAGCTGCAGAGGACAATGAGGATGCGCTTAGCCTTTTTTTTCCCCAAGCTAGACAAAGGTGAAGTCCTCAGCTGCTTCTCATAGGATGTACCTTCCAGCTCTTAACCAGCTTTGTTGCCTGAATGCGTTCAAGGACCTTCACATCCTTAAATTGTCAAGTCCAGCCCTGCACATAGTACTTGTGTTGAGGCTGCCTCACTGAACACAGTGGGATAATCCCCTCTTTTTGACTGGCTGTTTATGCTGTTTGATGCACCCTAGGATGTGGGTTGCCCTCTTGGCTGCCAGAGCACTGCTGACTCCTATTGACCCTGCTGCCAACCAGCACCCCCAGGTCCCTTTCTGCTGAGTACCTCTCCAGCCACTCCTCCCATGGGTACCCAGTGTTACTCTGTCCTAGGTGCAGAATCCACCATTTGGACTTGTTAAATTTTGCCCTATTTGTCAGAGACCACTGCTTCAATCCATCTAGAACTCTCTGCAAGGCATCTTCTTCCTCAAGAGAGTCAACAGCACCTCCCACTTTGGTATCACCAGCAAAGTTGCTAATGGTGCATTCAACTCCTGCATGCAGATGGTTGCTAAATAGTCTGTGTTGATATGAACTGCCCCTAAAATTGAACCCTGAGGAGCACTGCTGGTGACCAGCCTCCAGCCAGATACAGTCCTGTTCACTTGCAATCCTTTGAGCCTTTCAGCCAGTTCTTCACCCCAGTACACTGTGAGCTCACTCATTTTGAAAGTTTCCCTAACTGGTAAAATCCTCAGATGCTCGAAGTAGGTGGAGTGAGATTCAAAAGTCCATATGTGTAAGGTTGAGAATTTTTCTGTAGTAACTGAAAATTATTTCAGAAACTATCCTTTGATCCACTGAACATGAAATCTATCTTAAAAAAAGAAAGTATATGCATTTTTAATTGCTTATTTAAATAATACTTTTACATTTGATAATAGTGACTGTTTTGGTATATTTTATGAAAAATATATTCTAATTAAAGTTATTATAGGTTAAGCAAGCTTTGATTTTTTCCAAGTTACCTTCTGTTTAACTTAGAATCATAGAACAGACTCATAACATTATAGAACTTCCCAATGAACAAATGTTTGTGTTTCAGGAAAGCTCTCCATAGGCATAACTTGGGCATTTTCATCTTGCAATAAGTGTCAATATACCTTTTTTCTTTGAAAATTTTAAAAGGAATAGTATATGTTGGTGTCATTATCTCAAATTACAGCACTGAATCATAACCGAGTTCAGCAAATGTAGTCCATGAACTTTATGATTAAATTTAATTTTAAATAATGCATGGTGCCAAAAAGAATATTTCTGTGTTGTTACAGCTGCCTGTATCACGATTCAGACTGTTTTCTCTTTTGTCATTTTTGGTGACATTAGGTTTTGTGGTTGAGATGTACATTCATATCCAGTTTGCTTGTAGTCTTACGTGAGATTAAAGTTTTGTAGTACAGTCCACCTTGTTTTATTAGTCAAAATTCTATACCAAAGAAAAATCTATTAATAACTTGATGTCAGCAGTAAGTCAACTTACAGTTTGTGTCTAATTTCATAGTTGTGTACCAGTAACAGAGGTTAAAATAAGTGAGAGGCAGGTAAGGTATAAGGCTCTTCCAACTATTCCTGTGTGTCACCCACTTTGACTTACTGAATGTACTGTGGGCTTAAGGGCTTTAAGGTTATGCCATTAGTGTATGAAATATTGGAAACAAGATAATTCAAATATAAACTCAACATTACTGCATAAGTTTAACATTGATTTCTTAGATGAGATGTGTACACACTGTATGCAAACTAATTATGTTAAATATTCTCTCCAGAGTCCAAAAATGTCCAAATAGTACAAAGAATGTTAAAGTTATAACATGAACTAACTAGATGAAAGACAGTTTTCCAAATTGTTAATACACTTGTTTTCAGATGTTGTAAAACTGATGAAATAAAGGAACTGAGGTAATTTCTTCAAGGATAAGATGAAATTATAAAGCAGTGGAAAACAGAAAATAAAACGTGCTGAATATATTTATAATGATTAAAAATATGTACTGAACAGAAAGAATTCAACGTGGTTTAGTAAATTGAGTGTGTCATGGACGGTTAATGAAAAAAATTTGAAAAGAGTGCAAATATTGAAATTATTTAAAACACCTTTTTCTGTCTTAAGATAGGAGCCTGGTATCTTTGGCTGGATAGATTAGGAACATGTCAGAGGACTATTCAGAAATTCTCAGAACAAGTTTTTAGGCTTATTAATGACATTGGCAGTAAATTCTGTGCTTTGTGTTTTTGTTGTTTTTCTTTTTTTCTTTTTTTTTCTTTTCCTTAGAGGAAACTTATTTATAAAAAATCACTGAAAATCCTACTTTATGACCTCATTAGGTTGAAAAAAGATCTTTTGTTGTAGAAATCCTTTTCATAGGATAATATAGAGACAGTATGTGTCACAGTGGAAGCAGTTGATGTGAAAGTGCTCCTTCAGTGGCTGAGGTTTCTGAATGGGAAATGAATATACTGTTTAAATTATGCTCCAAGAATCCTGACTGTTGGGTACCCTAGAAAATATTTTGGGTTTTGGGTAGGAACATAGGTGGAATAGTGTTGGTTGATGTAAAACGTAGAGTAAGGGTATCAGTAAATTCAGTAAAGAATGACACCTAGAGAAACAGCAACTTTAAAGATGATGAATAAAAAAGAAAATATCTAAATGCTTTTTATGGGTTCTTTCATGTTCAATTGGAATCTGAAGATAAGTGGCGTTATGTCCTAAAGGGCACTTTTTCAAGGTGTACAGAATGTGCTTTACCTACCATGGTTCTTTTCCCTTATCGTAGCAAGGCAGCCTGCTGTCTCCTGTAATAGCATTGCCCTCTGCACACGGACTGTTCTCAGTAGGAGCAAGTGACTTTTTGTTCTTAAAGAACTGCAGAAATTGCTGTTGAGTTGGGTCTGATTTGGTGAGTAGGTCATACTCTCTGCACCAACTTGATCTTCCTGCCCAGAATTTGATGGTCAGACCATTTGTGAAGGACCAGGTATTTCCTTACATGAACATGAAATGTCCTTTGAGTCAGCCGACAAAACTGACTTAAAATGGCGTCTCCATGTGGCGCTGAACCCCCTCTGTGTGTGTGTGGGGGGGGGCAGCTGCTACAGGGGAGGAGCCGCGGCCGGAAGCAGGGGCGGGGCTGAGCGCCGTG